>NC_083335.1:114078702-114259302 GCF_963455315.2 Globicephala melas
CCTCTCGAACTTCAACAGCAAGATGAGCTGGGCTTGGGCTTTCGGTGCAGACTGACCGTGTCTGTCTGAATCAAGTGATCTGACCTATCCTCGGTAGCAAGCACTCTTCGAACTGCTTCCTCAAAGGCCGCTGCAACATTCGTGGCATCTTTTGCACTTGTTTCAAAGTAAGGATAGTCGCCGTTGTCCCTGCACCAGGCTTGAGCTTCTTCTGCAGACACCTGCCGCTCGCTGATGTCAACCTTGTTACCCAAAATCACAAAAGGAAAACTTTCGGGCTCTTTCACATCCGCATAATATATGAATTCTTTCTTCCAGTTACTCAAATTCTGGAAGCTTTGAGAATCATCGACGCTAAATGTAAGCAGGCAACAGTCAGAACCTCTGTAAAATGGCGTCCTCAGGCTTCTGAACCGCTCTTGACCGGCGGTGTCCCAAATCTGCATGGTAACAAAATGTCCATCCACCTCCAAATCTTTATTTAAAAATTCCACACCTATTGTATGGAAGAGTTGGGCATCAAACTTATTAGTCACATATCTGTTCATTAGAGAACTCTTCCCAACTCCACCATCTCCAAGGAGAATTACTTTAAAAAGCGATGATTTTCCTGCCATTTTTAATCTCAAGATCTCTGATTTCGGAACCCTGTAAAATAAAAGGGTACCATTACATTCCTTTAGACCTGTACATGGTTCTACATGCCTCTATGAATGTCAGTGTCTAAGGGAAATAAAACACAGAGCCCCAATTCCTTTCTGCACAGGGAATACCGGACGGCAAGAGATGTCACCTACTGAGCCCTCCACCTCGTGCCAGGCACCACCTGACCGTCACTCTCTCTGACAGCTGCTGAGGGCTCATTCTTCCCCTTCTTCGGGCCACCGTTGACTGAGGCTAGCACTCAAGGCCAAGTCTGACCCCAAAGACTGTCCTCTCAACCGTTCCTCTTGGCTCACAATAAGACCTGCCACCATCTGTTAGAGATGCAGTAGGACACCGAAGTGGGCACGTTTCTGTAGCAACTGCAAACAGCCCTCTGGTGGCATGGTGACAGTGTTCACTGATGGCTTTCCTCTCAGGCCAGCGGGTTTCTAGACAACCCCCTCTTTCTCTCTCCCAGCGCCATCACCATAGGAGCTGGTAAGCAGGAAACCAGAGACAGAACTGACTGATCTGGCTGTGAACAGACCGAAGCCAACCACCGAGTAAAGGACTCTATTCTTTTCATTAGGAACACTATTTTGAGTTGGCTAACATTAATGTCAGCACCACTCGAATTTTTGATATAATATTATAACCTAGCACATTCTACCCACAAGATTCATTTGGGCAGCTCCAACTCTTCTGAACAAATGTGAGCCTGGGCTGTTACTCGTGTGTTTCGAGGGGGAATAAAATGAACATTAAACAAAATTGTGGTACCATGCGTACCCTTTAGGGGAAGCCCTGGGGCAGGACTAACTCCCCCTCCCCACCACCAGTCCCCTGGGGGGGGCTGGGGGGGTACGGAGATTCAGACGCCCTTTTGTAGGCTGGTGGGAGCACTGTTCCTATTTAAGGCTTCTGTTTTAATTCTTTATTATGAAAATTTTCAAACATACACAATTTCTGAATAATGAGAATAATATGATGACACCTCACAGACCCTAAACCTAGCTTCACCAATTATCAACTTACAGCAAATCTTGTTTCCTCCACAGCGTCCCATTCTCCTTCTGCCCAATTATTCTGAATCAAATTATATCATTTAAACTGTAAATATTTCAGTATTAAATGGCTTTTAAGATATTTGTAAAGGAAGACAACCTTTAGAGTAGCACTAACAGAATTTTCTGCAATGATGGAGATGTCCTCCATCTGGACTGTCAGCCACTACCCACAAGTGGCTAGTGGGAGCTAGGAAATGAATTTATATAAAATGAAAATGAATTTATATAAAATTATATTTTATATAATTATATACATATATATAAATGAATTTATATAAAATAATATTTTATATTATTTTCACTAATTTGAATAGTCACATTTAAAGAGCCAACAGCTGTATTGGACAGCACAGCCCTAGAGCAAAATTGGTAATTAACTTTCACATGAAAGTAGATATTGTGAATCCCTCAATGGGAAGGTAATAAAGGCATGAACAATAATTGTTGTATTGACTAGGATGAATTTGCAAAATCACTGCAGTAAACAAACATTATCTGGCAATCGCCTGGTTATATGCAAGTATGACCCAGTATAATGTAACTGAACAATTCCCATAACGTGCAAGAATTCTGCATTTCCTACTACATGCTACACACTATTCTTATAAATATGTGGCAACTCGTCCCTAACTCTTATTGGTGTTTTTAAATTACTACAGTAATTACTACTATAATTAATACAATTTAAACTGGCCAACAAAAGTGTGAGGCAGTTAAAGTGCGTACTACTTGGAGACTTTTCGACTTCAGTGGATGGCTCTGCCCAATGCCCCGGCTAAATTAATGTTAGGGAGGAAACTCAAACTATCTCAAGCCCTTTAATTTCCTGACATAGTAACAGTGCACTAAATCGGTTCCTTTGTTTAATTCTTTGGAATCTTGATTACACGACTTCAACTTAGAAAAAAAGAGTAGCAAAACCAAAACAGCACACCAACTATTCTGACATAAGGAAAGCATCTAATGCTCCCTCCTTAACATTCTTCAGTGCTTCTCCAGAGATTCAGTTCTAAGGCCAACTTCTAAGGCAAGACACCTGACCCTGCTCCCCATTCCTGGCATCAGCCATTCAGAAACGCACTGTTACAGGGAAGTGAAACTCAGATCCACAGGCTCAGCCCTCACGCTCGCCCTTGCCTTCGTCCCGACACGTGCTGCTCGCTCTGCTGGCGAACCCAGCCCCGCTTCACGAACTAACCACGGGGCCCTCAGAACCGCTCAGCACAGTCATCCCCCACACTGGGAACCTCCCCCAGCAGCCCCCCATCCCAAGATTGTTCCTTTCCCATGATTTTGAAGATACATAAACACAGACGTTCCACATTGTGTTACAAGGGTGTAACAGATGTGTTGAATTCTAGTCTATCATTTATCTCAGGATTTTAATAAGTCTCTAACTGCCTCACTGGACACAAAGTTTCATTGTACAGCATCAACTTGTTAGGATCTGTACATCAAATTATAAACCAGACTGTGCAATCTGACAACCTCCACCCAGATGTGTGGTTACATACATCTACCAAATTAAGTCTTAGAAATTCCTTGAGATTTGTAATTCATTAACTCTATCAGGACACTTCCATAGTTCTTTTCTTTTTTCATAATAATGTGGGATTTCCTAGTTTGTGCCCTTATTCTGAGCAAACAAATTTGGGATATGCTAGACCCACACACCAGGAAATAGGGTACAATTTTTTACATTTCTCATCTATAGTTTGGGGCCTCCCAGATATCCTATTTGGGGGTACGTTGGCATTTGCTCAAACAACTAATGCAGACACAAACAGCTCTCCGAGTCTAACTGCAGCATTGAATATAAACATGCATGGTGATATAGATAATTATACAAACTATCTTATTTCCCACTGACATCTAACAAAAGCTAGCTTCATGCAATCTCTACATTAACATAATGAGTTTATGAACATTAAAAATGTTCCCTTTTTCTTCTCTGAAAACAGTAAAATGCTTTGAAACTTCTTTAGTATAAGCTGAATGAATAAAGGTATCCTGATACGTTCTTTTCAAAACTTACCTTAAAATGTAATATGAAGGCCTTTTATACTCCAGTTTAGAAGGACTGCCCAAAGGCAATATTCTTCACCCAAGCTAAAACATGACTTTAGCAATCAGCTAAACCCTACAAAGAAATATGCATAAGAAAAGCATGTCACATAAGCCATAATCTTACCTTAATTGTTCAGTTCAAACATCATCATCTGCAAAGAAAAAATCATAAAGCACACCTTAGCAATGTACATTCAATCTGTTTTCATAACTTTAAGAGTAAACACAAGAATTAAAATGCAAAAGAAATGTCTGACTTCCATTAGTAGCTAGATTCTTAATTTAAAAGGAAAACTACACCTGAAAGCTGCCCATGACCTTTCTCAGCCTAAAAATAGCCCTAGAATCAAATACTATACTTTAACCATTGTTGTTTTCCAACAAGTTTTTCACCTGCCCCCACCCATCCTACCTTTCTAAGTATCCCATTTAGACAGCTGTAAAATTTGGTTAAGATGAAATGTAAAATATAAATTATTCAAAATCTGCCCAAATTTTGAGTGGTTCAGAACAACCATATTCCACAGAATAAAGCTAACACAAAGAAGGAAAAAAGAAGGACCACTCAAGGGAGAGGCACCCAATGTGACACAGGAAACGTCAGGCAAAGACTAAAGGCAGTGCAGAATTTCGTGAAGCTTCTTTCTGGGCAGCCAAGGCAGACAGGAAACTTTGTGAGCGAATGGAGGCCCACCGTCAGAAAGGAGAACTGGTTCCCTGTGCCAAAGGCCAAGAGCACAGACTTGTGGACAAGCTATTTGACATCCCGCAGCTCTGGGGACTCTGGTGACAGCAGTACCTACCTCTAGGGCTGTCGGGGAGATCCACTTGGACATGGACAACAGGGAAAGCGGTTCACCACTGTGCCAGGCTCATTATAGGAGTGCAGGGAGTTTCTGTGGAATGGACGCATGAAGAAGTCTTTACTGGGAGTTTTACAGAAACTAGGTAGATTTCTTTTATGGCCATTTCTTCAGTCAAATTTCAGAAGAGTCATAGGCAGAACAAACGAGAGGGCAATGCAGGCAGACATTAGGAAGCCAAAGGATCCCAGTCCTACAGACCAAATTCAGGGTGAAGGTTTCCTGTGCCGAGTAGGCAGAGCTGTGCTGAAGTACTAGCCTCTTTCGGTCTAAACCCACAGTTCCAAACCCCTGTCCCTCCCTTTTTTAAAAGCAAAGGGCATTTTTGTGGGACTTACATAAAGCAGCCTTCAACTTATAAATTCAATCGATGAAAAAAATGCTACCCTTCAGAATCTTGATATTTGGGGGTTAAGGATAAAATCACCACCATCACCACGCTAACACTGACTGAGCCCTGCAAGCCACTGACTCTGCTTCACTGTGTTCACTCCTCACAAGCCTCTCATTATCCCTACCCTATGGATGAAGACTGACTCAGAGACGTTACGGTCCTTGCTTGAGCTCACACAGCTAGTGGGGGGGGCACGGGGGGAGTGAGATCGGAATGCGACCGACTCCAAAGCGCAGTAGTTAACCCACAGGCGCGGCAGTCTCGGCTGCCTTTGCATTTATTTCAGAGGGTTCTCCTGTTACTCTCGTACGTACAATGAAAAGAAGGGGTAGCAATGGCAAGCGTCTTCCACTTGCTTGCTTTATTTCGAGACCTGCACAAAAACAAGTTAATCTGACAGAACTACTAGTATTCAATCCACTGACACATAGATAAAGCACATCTGAGTTCTATTAGAGTTTCCACAGTTTGAACATGTTTTAAATGCAATTGCAATCACACATCTGCAGAACCCTGCGGCGCCTCCCAGAAGCGCGTGGAGCAGGTGGGAAAGCAGTTCTGCAGGAGTCCTCAGTGCGTGCCTCCCCGGCCCAGGCACTCAGGATGCAGGCCACACTCAGGCCCTGGCAGGTGGGGCTAGTAGTTGGGGGAGCTGACAATCCGGGCACAAACCCTCTTGTGTTACAACTGATGCAAGTCTTACAGATGAGAGGTACGTGCTATAGAGTACAACACCCAACCAAAACCCAAACAACAGCTTAAACAGTGCAGGGATTCTGCCCCTGCGGCTCCCTAGGTCAGACCAGGCCCCAGGTGTGAGCATCTCACGGAGCTGCGTGATTCCAGCTATCAAGGGAATTACATTTTCATCCAACACGATCCTGTAACACAGAGAGCTACTTCACCTGCCGCTCAGTTAAAGAAAGTGGTAACTTCCAAGGCCAGAGGACCACCGGCAGTGTTCACCTGCGTTAGCGCGAGACTATGCACCAGTCTCCAGCGTGGGCTGTTCAAAAGCAGCGTCTCCATGACCATGTCAGGCACACGCTGTCCTTAGGACCAGCCTCCCCAAAGGCTGAGTCCACTGCTGGGGGATTTGGTCTGACCACCGACAAAGCTCAGCAGCAGGAGGAGGAACCTGTGAGAAGGGGGAGGGGCCAGAACCAGGAAGCGGGACCAGTGGTTCGAAGGCCCTGCCAAGGCACCCCCCACGTCCTGGGAGAGCCCAGGGTGGGCCAAACACCTGGAGCCGCGGAGAGCGGAGCAAGCTGTGACGACGGGACTGGAGGGGCAGGGCCTCAGCAGCCACGGAAGGATTTCTGCTGACACCCTCGGAGTGAGCGGAGCCCTGAAATGGCTTCTGCAGCCCACAACCTGAACAGATGCGGAGTCCAGAAAGGTAGCTGGCTGCGATCAAGAGCAGACTGTGGCGAGGGCAGGAGGGAGGCCTCGGGTAGAGCTGCGATGGATCCCTCTCAACTGTCAATACCAATGGTATCAGCGAGCTCTGGGGTTGAAAACTGCGGTGGTTGGGCCTCGTACTTGAGACTGCAGTAGGATATTCACTACAAACCCTTCCTCCTGCTCTCTGGTGGGCGGCGAACTCCTGCTCACCCTTGGAGATGCAGCTAGACCTCGTCTCCCCGTGAAGCCCTTCCCCTGCGCTCCTAGCACACCCTAAACATACCTCTATGTGCAGAGACAATACTGAAATCAGCATGCCTATCATGGCAATTTCATTTTTTTAAATAGTTATTTGCATGCGTGCGGTCTTGGTTGCAGCACGTGGGCTCCTTCGTTGCGGCACGCGGGCTCCTTAGTTGTGGCACGCGAACTCTTAATTGCGGCATGCATGTGGGATCTAGTTCCCTGACCAGGGATCAAACCTGGGCCCCCTGCATTGGGAGCACGGAGTCCTATCCACTGCACCACCAGGGAAGTCCCATGGCAATTTCATTTTTATAATGAAACAAGCTCTCTAAAAAGATTCAATTAATGGAAATGTATTATACCATGACAAAAATGCCCAGACTTTTCCCTGAGTTGTCAGTTTTCTAGACTCTACCAAAAAATACATACCCATACCATTCTAAAACCATCTTGAAAGAAAGGAAGGGAGGGAAAGGAAGGAAGGAAGGAAGGACTTTCCCAGTGGGGCAAATGGAAATGACCTAAATGCATAATTGGGGATCGTCTGCCGCCCTTGAGGAGACATGGAGACTCGGGTCTGTAGAAATACATTGTTAAGTGATGAACTTGAAGAACGTGCACACCGTGATGACACCATGTAAAAGCTCACAGGTTAACATGAAAGTCTGCAAGAAAACCTCGAATAATCAATCCCGAGTTCAGTCTTCAAAGTCCTGATTTGGTTGCAAATTCATACTGCTTTTTTTAATGTCAAATGTGTATTTTTTAAAGCAACCAAAATAATTTATTTTGCTCTTGAATCTGCAATTTGGGCAGGGGTTGGCAGACTCAAAAGTATTTTTTAAAGCTTCATTTTCACTTAAAGCCTAGCTTGACTGAATGCCTTAATTGAAATGAAATAGAAATGATTTTCTTTTAAAGTTTCATCAAATACTGCTATCCACCAGACCTTAAGGACAACTGCTTCTTAAATTTTTCTGTAACTCAGATTATATTAAAAATAACTCAATATGAAGCCCAAAACCCAAGCAACAGAAGAAAAATTAGGTAAACTGAACTTCATCAAAATTTAAAACTTTTGTGCTTCAAAGGATACTGTCAAGAAAGTGAAAAGACAACCCACAGGAGGGGAGAAAATATTTGCAAATCATATATCTGATAAAGGACCTGTATCCAGAACTCTTTAAATTAAACAATAATAATTTTTAAAAAAAAACTTAAAAATGGGCAAAAATGGTCAACATCATTGGCCAGGTAGTGAAATGCAAATCAAAACTATAATGAGACACCACTTCACACCCACTAGGATGACTAAAACCAAAAAGGCAGACAATAACAAGTGTTGCTGAGGATGTGGGAAAACTAGAAGTCTCATACACTGCTGGTAGGAAGGTAAAATGGTGCAACGATTCTGCGGTTCCCCAAAAAGGTGTAAACACAGAGTTAACATCATGACCCAGCAATTCCTCTCCTAGGCATATGCTTAAGAGAAATGAAAACACATCCACACAAAAACTTGTACATGAATATTCAAAGTAGCAGTATTTACAATAGCCAAAAAATGGAAACAATCCAATGTCCATCAACTGATGAATAGATAATAAAATGTAGCCTATCCATACAATGGAAGATTAATCAGTCAAAGAAAGGAATGAAGTACTGATGCACGCAACAACGTGGATGAACCTCAGAAACATTATAATTTAAAGAAGCCACACACAAAAGGCCATATATATATTATCCCATTTATATGAAATGTTCAGAATAGGCAAATCCATAGAGACAGAAAGTAGATTGGTGGTTCCAGGGAATCGGGAGTAACTGCTAATGGGTATGGGGTTGCTTTCTTTCTTTTTTTTCGGGGGGGCGGGTATGACAGAAATACTCTGGAATTAGATAGTGGTGACGGTTGCACAATTTAGTGTATATACTAAAAACAACTGAATTGTATACATTAAAAAGGTGAATTTTACGGTATGGGAATTACATCGGCCTCAGAATTAGCAGTAAGACCCTAACATTAGATTTACACGTGCCACAGATGATCTCCTTGTCCCTTCAGCAGTATCCTTTTCAATAAGAAAGTTACACACACAATAGATACTCTATTAGGATTACAATACCACGTGGTGGCACCAATGCATGTCATACATGGCGCACAGTAATCTGAACAGGAAGTTGGTTAAGTAGGTTACTGGCAGGAAAGAAAATAAACCATGCTTTCAGCAAATACCTCAAAACAAAAGATAAAAAAAGTGCATTGTATGCCAACCCTTTCCTTTTCATAACACTATTTTTCCAGCTTTTCTATTGTGTACTTTTATCTTGCACTATCAATTGTTTATGGATAGTATATCAGTAGTAGCCTTTTCCCTGGCCTTCTCCACCCCCATGCTGGCTTCCAAAGCCAATTACTATATTACAGTAAACCAAGGGGGAGTCAGACCCAAGCATGGAGAATATATATCTCAAATAGAAATGTTTGTATGGATTAAAGGTAGACAGTATTTATTGGTCATTGATCTAACTGCCTCCATTCTTACAGATAATGAAACCCATTTATTTCTTTATAACTTTTATTATACAGGATTTTGGGCATGGCATTCCAAGAGCGATCCAACCTCATATACCTGCCTGTCTCACTTATATCCCTACAAGTCACCATCCCCAAACCTATCACAGGCATTTACTGTCCAGCCTTTGCTCAGGTCCTTATCTTGGACTAGCAGGACCCCCGCACACATCAACAGCTATGAAAATCCTAGTCATCCGAAGGCCCACTTTTGCCACCCCCACCCCCCGCCCCCTGAAACCTAATCTTTCTCCTCATTCTCATCATCATTCCACCTCTATTACAGCTCTCCTTCACTTATGTTTTAACCATCTGTCAGTTGTGTACATGTTTCCTAATTACAGCGTCAACTCCCTGGGAGGGACACACAACACCTAATGCCATCCATTCATTTGTCCTTTTTTGGTTCTGCAACATCTAGTACAAAGCTTTCCATTCGATGAGGTACCAAATGAATGCTAAACTGAGAACAAAGAGTGAACTACTTCCTCCTTCATTCTTGTTATTCTACTCTTATTTTTCTATTTGTACTTACCGTACTTACAGTTCTGTGTTTCTCTATTCAATTAGTTCCTTCCCCCATTCTATTTTTGAGGTCTATTAAAATGTGTGGGGGGGAAATGTGTGGGAGAGGACAAAAAAATTGATTCTTACTTGAAAGTCACATGAGGAAACCTCTTTAAAATAAGTACTGAATGCAACAGGAAACGCTGAAAAACGACATTCCTCTAACAAGTTATCAAAGGGAGAGTAGGCTGGGTTTATAAACTGCTTCCTCAAAATTTCAGATTTTCAAATCTGAAACCCCGTGACTAACTCTCACTTCCAAAACCTTAAACTGAATTTATCACTCCTGGTTTAAATTTAGGAACAATTTTTTTTCCCCCAAAATCACACATTCCTTTTGCACTCACTCTGAATACCCTAGTGAGAGGCATGCCACTTCATTTCTTTTTTTTTTTTTTTTGCGGTACGCGGGCCTCTCCTGTCGCGGAGCACAGGCTCCGGACGCGCAGGCTCAGCGGCCATGGCTCACGGGCCCAGCCGCTCCGCGGCATGTGCGATCCTCCCGGACCGGGGCACGAACCCGTGTCCCCTGCATCGCCAGGCAGACTCCCAACCGCTGCGCCACCAGGGAAGCCCGCCACTTCATTTCATAGCTTGAGAAACCGAGGCTTGAAGAAACTAACCAAGGCAACAAAAGCATGGATAATCCTTACATTATTTCTATTTTCGCCTGAGGTGTATTTGTTTCCTCATATCTTAATACAGGTGTCTCTCTTAACAGCCTATTAGCTCCACCCTTTATTTCCAGTCTTCCTGGTCGTCTTTGCTGAAACACAGGAGAGAGGCAAGTCAAGGAAGTCATTAAGTGTAATAATGGGCGTGATCTCTTACAGCAAAAGGTCAACCAAAACAAAAAGAATTAAGCAAAATTCCACAAGAACAGATCAAACTGGAGGCACAACTTGGCAGATGAAATAAATTATCTAGGTGGCCACTGAGCATTACCTCAGAGACAGCTAGACAAGGAAAATGCTGTGTAAATCAAACCACGCTACCACGATATCAGAGCAGCTCACTCTACTTAAGGAACTCGTTTCAGTAAGTACTCTTTTATGAAGATGAGCTAATTAAACTTTAAAGAAATACATACTTTCAATTTTGCTTAAAACAAGGCACCTTTGTAGTTAGGTATACTAACCATTAACAGTGGTGGAGAGAGTGGGAAGGGAGAAGAGAGGAGAAAAAAACAGATTTGGTTAAGGAATTCAATTTTCTTAAATCATCCTGAAAGTACAGAGCAGCATGATCCAACAGAACTTCCTGTGATGACGGAAATGTTCTTATGCCCAATACCGTCGTCACTAACCACATGTGTCTCCTGAGCACTTGAAATGCGGCTGGTCCAGCTGAAGAAGTGAATTGTTAATTTTATTTCATATCAATTCGTTTAAACTTAAATAGCTACATGAGTATTGTATTAAACACTACAGGTATCCAGTGTGCTTAATGAAGGAGCTGCAGGGGGAAAATGCACCTCCTAGAATCACATGTGAAATAAGGATGAGGGTACGGATGGAAGCATGTACTTGAGCCTTTCTCTGGAAAGAGTATAAAAAGGTTTCACCAGATTCTTAAAGGAATCTGGACCTCAAGAAATGATCAATACATGTCTGCAATATTTGTATATTTCGTGTGATCGATCTGTGTAGTTCATAACACCCTCAAGACTTTCATCTTTACGTGGCGTTACTATTTCCCTCACCCGTAAGACTTTCCTAATATTACACTTTGACCATGAACTGTGACAGTTCAATGAAGAGACTTATTCCCAGGAAACTGCTAATCCTATAAGTGAGGATCACATTTTGTTCTTTGTTTTATTTAATGAAGTCCTTAAAAGGAACAAGCATAAATCTACCTATAATAAGACACCTGAAAAAGGCACTTGAAATGCTTGACAGAAAAGAGTGGGGATAGTTAAAGGCTGCACTTTGGGGGACAGAATTAAAATGCAAAGAAATGGATAAAGGTCACAAAATAGGAAAACTATACTGGGAAGTACACCTAGGTACTTCAGGAAGAAGACTGCATTATGAAAGAAATGATTTTTTTTTTTTTTTTTGCCATGCCGCACAGCATGTGGGATCTTAGTTCCCTGATCAGGGATCGAACCCTCGCCCCCTACATTGGAAGCACGGAGTCTTAACCACTGGACTGCCAAGGAAGTCCTGAAAGAAATGAATTTTAATATGCATGTTAGAAAAATACATTAAAGCAGCAAAACACAAACTAAATGTGATTCCTAAATGATCTGCTGTAACTTAAGGGAACCTTGGTTCTGACTTGTCTCTTCAAGTTAGATAAGAAAACTGGTATCTTTAATTTGGAGCAGAAAAGGTTAAGAGCTGGAGAACTTCCATATAAGCTCAGGGAAGAGTTAGTATAGCAACACTGACCACGAGGGCCACAGCAGGTAGAACTCTTTGGCTGTTAGAGAAATTAAATAAGAGGAGTGGAATTTCCCAAGGTCTATTTAAAGAGAACAGCTGTATGTCTGGCATACAGGACTCAACTAGATTAGAGGCTCCCATTCTTCAAGGAAGTTGTCACCAAGTCAAAATGAGAAGAAATTTAAGAGCACTGCAGGTAGCTTTTGTATATTTCGTGTGATCAATTAAAGAAATATAAAGTTCACTTCATCCCACTTCTCCATCAGTGATGCTCCAGTTTGTCCCCACCAAGGTACTGAAGCTGACTTCGCTTACAAAAAGCTTTCCAAGCCCCAACTTACTCTGCCATCACTACCCATTTCGGCTCTGTGCCTGATCAACCCTCTACCCTCTCACTAAACGCAGCTTCTCAACCCCTCTATCCCCCTGAATGTCAGCAAAAGTCACCAGAGACCTCCTAATGGCCAGTCCATTGGCTTCTCCTCGGTCCTCATCTAAATGCCCTAAGGCACATGCAGCCCTAAATAATGAAAAAAGTGCCTCTCTTAGGACTTCCCTGTGTACACTTCTAGAGACACACGCTCATGGTTGACCAATGTTCTCACCAGAGGCCCGCCTAGTAGACAGTGAACTCTGAGATGTAGAGATTTATCTGAATGTACATGATATAAAATCTCAGAAGGGTACACAAGGCTTTTTTTTTTTTTTTAAACAAATAAGGTAATGGAGGCCCAACTAGGAAAGGGTCTTGTAAGTATCACATCCATAGCTGGAGGCCTCAGTAGGACCTTCAAGTCTTAGCCAGGACTCAGCCACCATTACTGCCTCTATTCGGTCTAAACAGCCTGGCAATGACCTTGAAAATGCTTCCTACTTCATTGTTCATAAAACTACTCTGATAATAGTTTCTGCTTTCTCTTCCCCTCACCCCGTTGGCTTTCTGCAACCTAGATGGCTCCCTTTTCTAACGGGCTCTTAAGGAGATGTACCACAAGGTTGATGAGCTTACCTCTTCCCAAACCATATCTTCCTGGGATATAAAACCCAGTGATTCCTAAACTAAAGCCCACCTCCACCCTCCCACCCCTTGGGCACCAGATAAGAATTCCAACCCCCTTTATAATATATTCATCTGGTACTCTGATGGCAGTTCAAATTCAACATATCTAACACCAAACTAAGTATTTCCCCCATTTTCAAAATCTCTTTCTTCTTCTGTCTTACCCACTTCATTCACCCACACAAGAAACATGTCCACTTCCCTCCCTACCTACTGCCATTCTTTTGTTTGCTCAAATAACAAACGCTATGACCGTAGTAACATCAGCCACCACTGTTCACTGAATGTCTACTAGGTACCTGGCAGAGAGCACCTTGAAGTCACCTGCAAGTCGGACACTACCACCCATGTTTTATAGATCAATAAACCAAGTTCATAAAGATTAAATAACTTCCCCCTGGTCTAATTAAACAGGGCAGGTCAAACATGTGTGACCTTCACTCCCATCAGAAGACAGGAAAGGTCTAAAAAATGTACAAACCCAAAAAGGACAATAAGAGAGAACAACTGTAGATGAGAGACAACAAAACCGAGAAGATGGAAAGCAAATGGTCCAGCAGTGACAAACTGAAGAGACAGAAATCCTAACTTGGGGAGAAGCAGCTGACGATGAGAAACCAGCCCCAGAGAGCACACAGACCCCAGAGGGCACGAGGCACTTCTCAACACTGACTGAGACAGGCTGGCTGGGCGGAAAGCACAAGGGTAGACCCCATGACACCTCCTCTGCACCCAGGGGCCCCTTTCTCCACCAGCAGACCCACTTCCTAATAAACTGTGTGCAGCAGAAGTTGGGGATGGAACACTCTGGACGATGAGGGAGGGGAGATCAAGCGACAGTGCACACAGGAAACCAGGCAGGGCAGGGTATGTGATATTTTGGAGGGCACCACAGAGGTCCTGGCCGCCCACAGGATGCCACACAACTGGCGCTCAAGGGAGTTCAGTCCCCACGTTAGCTCACACCACATTCCTTTCGATGACACCATATCTTTGTGAGGCGGGGTTTCCCAGGGCTAGTGTGATAAAATTCAGGTACTGTGCAAATATTAATGTGGAAGAGGATATGAGGGTAGGAGCTGTTTGCTCCCAAAGAGCATAGCTGAAATTTTATTTAAGAGTACTGGAACTCATTCTAGAAAATGCTCTGCACTCACCAACATGTGGCCTTCAAGCAGCTCTTCTGTTCTGACTTCCAACTAAACCACATATGTATGTTCAGGTGTATTCACCTAATCACTGCTCTGGTTACACATGCAAGTGTGAAACTGCGCACACCCGAGAGATCGTCTAGCCACACACCACACCCCAGGGAGTTCCAGCATTTGCAAACCTGTTAAATCATTTAAACACTCCCTATCCGTTAAAGTTCTACAGAGCAAGTTCCAGAAACAGGAATCTGTAAGGCGTCTTTCAGGCTTCTCTAACACTGATAACAAAACCACTCTCAAGAGAACAAACCTTCTGGAAATGAGCTTGGCTTCTGTACCCCCAAACCTAATCCAGTTCATAAGAACCTGGAATGAAAACAGTTCACACTGACCCAGCAGCTCAGTTCACTGGCTACACTGCTCTGCTGTCCTTCACACTTGGATAATGAAATGTGGCCATGGGATGAATGTAGAAAGTTGTTCCATACTGTTTCTCCATCCCCATCAAACACAGTAGACATTTGTAAGGCATCAGGCCTCGGACACAAGTGGAGCCTGTGTTCAGACTCCCCGTGATGAAATGAGCCGGGTTCAGTGAAGCCAGCGTGAAGCCTCCATGGCCTGCTTCGCTTCTTTCTATATTTCTTCCAAAACACACGGCCGGCTCTCCCGAGCCCATGCTGATCTAGCTATGACCTCGCCTACATTCACTTAGATCTCATCTTCTCTGTGTTCATGATAAGCAACAGCATCCTAAACCCTGTACCGGCCACGGTCAAAAACTAACAGAAAGTAATGGAAGAACCCAGAACGTGGAAACACGGAGAGCTCAACTTCACTACACGTACAATACCAAGATTCACGCTGGGAAATGGAGAGTTTTCCGAGTTCTCTCCCCATCGGGCACGCCCAGGCTTTCTGGCAAGCTCTGGCCTCACCTCCCTAACCCAGGGTAGCCGGCCCCTCTCCACCTACACTCCTGGGTCCCCCCTCCTTCCCTCAGGTACCCTGACCTTTCATCTGCATCACAGCTTTCCAAACTCGCTGAGGCGTTTTGTGAGTTCACCCCCTCAAAAAAAAAAAAATCCTTAATAAATGTTCTGCTGAAGACCTACTTAGTCACAGGCCCTGTTTTCTTGTCCTTGGTTTTGACTAACAAATTTATTACCTAGCTAGCTTTCAAGTGAGATGTGTTTCTCTCTCTCTCTCTCTCCCTCCCTCCCTCCCTCCCTCTCTCCCTCTCTCCCTCTCTCCCTCTCTCTCTCTCTCTCTCTCTCTCTCTCTCTCTCTCTCTCTCTCCCCCCTTGACCAGCAAATTGCCTGAGGCAGAACTACAGGCACACCTCGTTTTATTGCACTTCACAGATACTGTGGGCTTTTACAAATTGAAGGTCTGTGGTAAACCCTTGCATGGAGCAAGTTTATCGGCGCCATTTTCCAACAGCATTTGCTCACTTGTCTCTGTGTCACATTTTCATAATTCTTGCAATATTTTAAACTTTTTCATTATTATTATGTTTGCTATGCTGATCTGTGATCACTGATGTCAGTACTGCAAAAAGATTACAACTCACTAAAGACGCAGATGATGGTTAACATCTGTTAGCAATAAAGTATTTTTTAATTAAGGTACAAGCATTGTTTTTCTTAGGCATAATGCTACTGCACACTTAATAGACAGGTACAGTATAAATGTAACTTTTATAAGCACTGGGAAACCAAATTTGTGTGACTCACTTTATTGCGATGGTCTGGAACCAAATCCAAAATATCTCCGAGGTATGCCTGTACTTGAAAGCCAATTATGTGACGTCTTTACTTGGTGTCATGTATTCTCATACACATACATTATAAAGTAAAAGCATCTCATTTTATGAAGAAAGAAATGTGGTGACCTAACCTGGCCAGAGAAGCAAGCCAACTGCAGATCCAGCAAGACTCCTCCAAGTGGATGTTCTTCCTGCACCAATTCCTCTGATCCTTCCCAGAATAAAACCCCTCCAGTAGTAACAGAGCACACATCCCTTTGTTAGACGCCACGCGATAGCAATCATTTTTAGGTGTATAATTTAGCATTCCCTCTACCCCACAGCAGACAAAAATTGATAAGAGGCAGAGAAATCTATCCATTAGCAATGAACAACACACTGTCCATCAGCACGAGTCAAAAAGCAAAGCTCCTCACAAAAGATGCCGTGCCAACCGCATGAATAACAGAATAACACTCACAGTGATTGCTAAACAGAGCCAACCCTTTTTTTGGCCGTGCTGCACAGCTTGTGGGACCTCAGTTCCCCAACCGGTGATTGAACCCAGGCCACAGCAGTGAAAGCCCAGAATCCTAACCACTAGGCCACCAGGGAACTCCCAGAACCAACCCTTTTGGACTCCTCTCACTCACTCCCAAAGTTCACCTAAGAGTTATATCTGCCACCAGAATGAAGCACTACATGGACTGAAGGGGCTAGATTTAGGCATGGTGAAAACAGGCTGGAGAATGCCAGAGGAAGAATGCAAAATTCAATTTAAAAAAATGTCACCGCTTATTTGTTCTTTTTTTTTAAAATAAATTTATTTTTAATTTTTATTTTTGGCTGTGTTGGGTCTTTGTTGCTGTGCATGGGCTTTCTCTAGTTGCGGCGAGCGGGGGCTACTCTTAGTTGCAGTGCGTGGTCTTCTCACTGCGGTGGCTTCTCTTGTTGCGGAACACGGGCTCTAGGCGCGTGGGCTTCAATAGTTGTGGTGGCTGGGCTCTGTAGTTGTGGCGCACGGGCTTTGTTGCTCCACGGCATGTGGGATCTTCCCGGGCCAGGGATCGAACCTGTGTCCCCTGCATTGGTAGGCAGATTCTTAACCACTGCGCCACCAGGGGAGCCCCATATTTCTTGATTTCAATGATAAAATGCATGCAGAACTATTGTCTACTTAGGCTAATTCAAGGAAGAATTTTATGCTCAACAAGAATGGCTTCCCAATTTGTTTCTTGTAAATATTCACATGTGGTCAACTGACAAAACTATCAAAAACACATCAACCTTATAAATTAGGAGCTTAGGATTAACATACATACAGTAATATATATATATAAAATAGATAACCAACAAGGACCTACTGTACTGCACAGGGAACTCTATTCAATATTCTGTAATAACCTATATGGGAAATGAATCTGAAAAAGAATGAATATACATATATGTATAACTGAATCACTTTGCTGTACACCTGAAACTAACACAACGTTGTAAATCAACTATACTCCAATAAAATTTAAAAGAAAAACACATCAACCTTTCCCCATTTCACCTAAGTCCACCCACAGTAAATGCCATGACACAGGTACCTATGTGCTGGCGTGCAGCTATTTTTTTAAAAATTTTTAACAAATTTATTTATTTATTTATGGCTGCATTGGGTCTTTGTTGCTGTGCACAGGCTCTCTCTAGTTGCGGTGAGCGGGGCCTACTCTTTGTTGAGGTGCGGGGGCCTCTCACTGCGTTGGCTTCTCTTGTTATGGAGCATGGGCTCTAGGTGCACGGGCTTCAGTCGTTGTGGCATGCGGGCTCAGTAGTTGTGGCGCACGGGATTCATTGCTCCGCGGCATGTGGGATCTTCCCGGACCAGGGCTCAAACCCGTGTCCCCTGCACTGGCAGGCAGATTCTTAACCACTGCGCCACCAGGGAAGCCCCAGCTGTTTTGTTTAAAGACACCTGGCCCATGACCTTGGCTGGGCAATAAATTTTGTTCTAGGACAAAGTTAGAACGTGATCTCATGACTGTGATTAGACTGTAAGCTTCAGGGAGGTGGGGACTCCCCATTGCCCTTCATATCACCAGCACCTTTGTATCAGCAACCGACGGGCTACTCAGAAAATGTTTGTTGACAAGTGGAATAATACAGAAACCAAATTCCCTATGTCTGCTTCAAGGGCTCTCAGTGACTCTCAAGTTCTGACACTTCTGCCTTCGGAAGAAAAAAGGGGGGGAGGGATTTCCCTGGTGGTCCAGTGGCTAAGACTCCACACTCCCAATGCAGGGGGCCCAGGTTCGATTCCTGGTCAGGGAACTAGATCCCAAGTGCCGCAACTAAGACCCGGCACAGTCAAATAAATAAATATTTAAAAAAAGGGTGGGGGGAGATTCTGTTATCAGAAATTTTTTGGTCAATCTTTCAAATGAATGAATATGTCCCTTAATCAAGGGAAATCTCTTCAAGTTCTCAAATCCTCCCCACCCCCTGCTCTTTCTAAAAATGAGGAGGCGGTACCCTAAATAAGAACCAACATCACATTTGAAGAACTAGAGAAGCACTGACTGTGAGCTCTGGAGTTACACAGACTGAGGTCAAGCAGGGCTTCTCAACCTGGGTGCGAGCGACATTCTGGGCCAGACAACTGTTTGCCGTGGGTCCCGTGTATTGTAGGCTGTTGAGCAGCATCCCCGGTCTCCACCCAATAGGTGCCTGCAGCACACCCTCTCAGGTGTGAACCAAAAATGCCTGCAGACACTGTCAAATACCCTCCACCCCCCACTGAGAACTACCACTCTAAACTCACACAGCCCTGCTCTGAATCCCGGCTCTGCCCCCTCACCACCTAGACCTACCCCTCCTACGCCCCAGCAAATTCTTCATCTTTAAAATGGAGCTAATACCACAGAAATGCTGTGAGAAGTAAATGAAATGATGTACTTACAGGATTTACATGCACAGAACTCCCAGTGCTGGAGTGGCCGCCCAAGAAATGGTAAGAAATGAGGGTAGACTAAAAGTTCGTCTCTAGAACCAAAGGAACTTATCTGCAGGCCTCCAGAGTACCACAGTCTAGATGGAAGAAGTGGCTGAGGAAGAAAGAAATGAAAATAGGAGAGGCTGGACAAGAGGGAAGAGCACTGAAGTATTTCCTTAGTCTCCAAGAACCCGGCTTGGAGTCAAGGCCAGCAATGTTCTACTTAGTTTTCCTCCGTCTATTCTAACCTCACAAATGATAAACCAAAAATATCCCCAACTCACAAAACTCTCCAAAGTAAATAAGTCAGCAAGCCAGAAACTTTTTAGTACAAACAAGAGGAATTTACAATGTCCACACAAAAATACTGAAAGCCCCAGACGGCCACAGCAGATGCAGAGAGTAGGAGGCAAGCAGTGAAGATAACTTCAACCTAAGCTTCTAAAAGCGAAACAAAGAACAGTCTTCTTAAAAGTCCCTGGCTGAAGAATACCGAGCTTCCTTCATCTCTTCAGTTTTGTTCCACCCAACGGTTTTTGAGATTACGGGCAATTTACGTATTTTCCACTACAATGATGCCAGAGAAAGACAAACCCGGAAGAAAAATTTTTTTAATTGATTTTTTTAAAAGGAACCAAAATCTATTGATTTTTATCAGGCCTCCGAAATCCTACAAAAAGAGCGTGGTCACGTGACAATTTGGAAACTAGCAGAAAAGTCATTCCTAAAAAGAACCCCGGTCACGGGATGTGTCATCATTTGAAAAGAAAAAAACCACCACCCAAAAACCAACTGATACCTCCACAATTATTTGGTCAGCACTTAAAATTTTCATCTTGCCTCCCTACATACTAAGTTGGAAGAAAGAGAGGAACACGATTACGAAACCCTAGCGAGAGTCTGAATCCGATAACACCCCACACGTCCCAACTGGTCTTCCGAGTGGCCCCAACACCTTAGCAAATATCCACCTGGGAAGCAGGTCGGAGGTCGCCAATATCAAATCGTGCGCGCCTCTGCTTTCTCTCCATGAGTCATGCGGGAGTGCGCTGGGTTGGCGTGCCTGGGTGGGTTTCTCCGTGTGACCCTGTGTGTCTCCCCGGGGGTTGGTGTGGATGTGTCCCTTTCCCTGGGTGTTTGGGTATGTGTCACCAGGTGTCGATGGATCTCCTTCCCCGTGTGTGTGTCTCCAGGACGTCTGGGCGTCTGTCTTGGGGCGTGTGTCTCTCTCCCCGGGTGCGCGACCCCATCTTTCCACCTGCGTCAGTCAGTAGGAGGCAGGGGGCAACAGGCCGCCCCGCCACCCCGGGGGCGGGAGAGTGACCCGCACGGGCCACGCACGCCTCCCGCCCCAGCTGCCCGAGGCCCAGGCCGCACACGCGGCCCGCGGGCTCCTCTCAGACTCTGACGCCCGCGCAGCCCGCCTAGGCCCCCGCCCGGCCCCGAGGGGTGTCAGCGCCCCGCTCACCTCGCAGCCACACGGAGGAAGCCCGGGAGCTCCGGGCCGGCCCGTCCGGGTGCAGTGAGGAAAGAGAGAGGGTCGAGGACCCAGCGGCCAGCTGACGTCCGCAGCACTGTCCGGGTCCGACTACAGCTGCTCCCGTCCAGCACCGAGGGAACATGGCGACGGGGCGGGGCCGGGGAAAAGAGGGCGGGGCCTGGCCGGCGGGAACCCTGGGAAGGCGGGGCGGGGCCTGGTCGGGGGGCCCGGGGGCGGCGGGGCCTCGAGGTCTCCTTCGCCCAGCCCTCACCCGCTCCGTGCCTGTCAGTTCTAGCTAAATCCCGGGTTCTCCTCCGGTCGGCTCTTCCTCTGGTCCTACGGCTACGCTTCCGCGAGAGAGAGCACGAAATAATAGTTATCTTTAAAGGGTGACGTAAAGTGGAAATATACAGATCGCATAAGCACAATCACAGGATGCTGTGATTACGTTGAGAAATGAATATGCAAATAGACAAACGAGTAGATGAAAAATGAGAACAGCTGTGATACTGTGAAATAACAGGATTTTTGAGTAAATTTTTTAAATTTCTTTGCTCTTGTTAAAAATTTTACTGCCTCTGTCCTCTCTAAATAAAAAGCAGTAGTGGGAAAAGGGGGTACTGAGGAAACTCATCTTAATTCCTCACTTTAAACATGGAGTTGATCGCACGGGTCTTCCGATACAGGCTCCTGGAGACCAAAGAGGGATTTTTAGTCCCTCTAAATATATTTTGTAGCGCAGATTTAGTTTGTTTATTTTCCAAGAGAAGGATCTCACTTTTATTATTTCCTGGGCCCACAATCATTAACCTCTGGCTCTTTAGGGAGTCATTTTCAGGTAATGAATCTAATTTAAGACTTTTCATTCAGTACTAGAACGGTTCTATTTGAGAGAGTTTGTCACAAGTATCAATATAAAAGACAATTTTAGAATACTTGTGGAAGTGGGACATGTAATAAAGACTGAGTTCTAGTTTGAGCTTCAATGAATTTTTCTTTTATGGAAAAAAAAAATCTTAGGGACTTCCCTGGTGGTCCAGTGGGTAAGACTGGGCACTCCCAATGCAGGGGACCTGGGGTCCATCCCTGGTGGGGGGAACTAGATCCCACATGCATGCTGCAACTAAGAAGCCCACATGCTGCAACTAAGACCTGGTGCAGCCAAAATAAATTAATTAATTAAATTAAAAAAAAATCTTATCCATATAGGTTATTTCCCCAAGGAAACATGAGTAAAGGCTTATAAAATACAAACCTATTGACAATAGGGAGGAGGAAGAGATATTCATTATCTTATTTTAAAACACATAATTAAAACTACACAACAAAACAAACATATAAGAACATTAGAGTTAATTTTCCAAAAGAAAATAAAAATACGTAGTGTCAGATACATTGGACTAAACTGCAACAAGCATTCCATAGGGTCACTAAGGAAATGCTACCTGAAAATCATGTGTCATAATCATAGCCAAGGAGTGACGGGGTAAGGGTTTATCTCTGTAACCGGTAATACCAACCAGCTATTAACAGGTGCACTTACGAAATTATTGTATCTTGACTTAAAGTAAGCCTTGAGAAAGCTAAGATTTTTCGAAAAAGGGCCCTAAGAAGGTCCTACAAGTGATTCTTACGCTGTTCCAAAATGTGAGTGAGGCATATAAACATATCTGAGTGTAGCCATAGTCAGCACCTGAAGAAAGAATTGCAGAAAGCTACTTTTTCTGAAATAACTCTTACTTGGACACTAGCCAGCTGACTCTTAAGAATACTTGTATATTTTGGTCTCTTCCACCATCCACTTTTTCTTTTTTTTAAACTTACTTATTTATTTTGGGCTGCATTGGGTCTTCATTGCTGTGCGCGAGCTTTCTCTAATTGCTGTGAGCAGGGGCTACTCTTAGTTGCGGTACGTGGGCTTCTTATTGCGGTGGCTTCTCCTGTTGTGGAGCACGGGCTCTAGGCGCAGGCTTCAGTAGTTGAGGCTCATGGGCTCCAGAGCGCAGGCTCAGTAGTTGTGGTGCACGGGCTTAGTTGCTCCGCGGTATGTGGGATCTTCCCAGACCAGGGATCGAACTCATGTCCCCTACATCGGCAGGCGGATTCTTAGCCACTGCGCCACCAGGGAAGCCCCCACCATCCACTTCTTTACCTAATCGATTTGACAGTGCAAGAGTAGGGTGGGTGGAAAGATTTTTCCCTGAAGGGCAAGTTTGGGGCATTTTTGTTGTTGGACATGTGTGGCTGGCAAGCTGACACAACTTAGATAGATGGTCTCTATCACTCTTGCTCCATGAGCTTGTTTACTGACGAAAAACATTGAAGAACTGACGTATTTTGGCCCCCTTCATCTAATTAGGGTTTTCGCCTTTATATTCTGTAAACATCTAGTGCATCACTCAAGGAGGAAAAAGAGATCAAGGCTGCTGGGCATTAATGATTCCTTTCCTTAAATAACACCTACTTATTACTATGAGCACTGGGAGTTAATACTCCATTTCAAGCTGGAGTCTGAAAGAAATCACCTCTGGTGTCTCTGATGAAAAGCTACAAGTAAGTGGACCCCAGATTCAGGTATAATAAATATTGATTATAATTAAACTGACTGTGGACTTCTTACACTCCACGCTTCCACTGCAGGGGGTGCGGGTTTGATCCCTGGTCCCCTGGTCGGGGAACTGAGATCCCGCATGGCCCGTGGCGCGGCCAGAAAAAAAAGAAAGAAAATTAAATTGATTATACTTTTCACATACGGGGAAAAAACACAGGACTCAATGGTCGGCAATTTGACCATTAAATGACATATCTAAATAATCAGATATGTGACCTCTCAGGCATTGAGACTACAGCGGGTAGACAAGACACTGGAGGAATTCAGGGGTGTCCCCAGGCACCCTCCCTCATTTTTGCTTCTATCCACCAGCTGTGTTTATATCATATGACCTTACCTTGCTGAATAAATTGGATTCAGTCCCTTTCCTAAGAGAGCTCAGAAGAGTGGAGAAGACATTCAATAAGCAACTAAATAAATGTGCAGTTATAAATTGGATTAAGGGCCTTGAAGGAAATAAACAAGGTGCGGCTGGTGGGAATACAGGGTGATGGGACCAGAGAAGGCATGAGTGAGGAGGTAACTCATGATGAGCAAGTAGCAGTGGGCAGGGCTGGTGCAGGATGAGGGCACAGCAGTTCACCAAGAACCTAGCATGTAGCTGCACTCAAATTCTAAATAAAGATGCAAACTATTACAAGATCTTCATCACTGATGGAAAAACTGAAATTATAATTTTTTCTCTATCCATAACTAAATCCAATGTGCTCTCTTAAAAGTAATAAGTACATGTTGAATAGCGCTGCTCTTTCTTTACCACACTCTAAATATAGCTTAACCTGGGCAATTACAGAGGGCAGAATGACACAGGCATTAACCTTCAGGAATGAAGTGGGGAATTTGATCCCTTTCCTGATGTCCTGGTGAATGTGAGTCATAAACTGAACTTCACCTTTAAAGGCAGTAGGAGGAAAATCCCAGGCACACCATGGTTACGATATGTAAATAGTATGTTTGTGTGTGTTTGTATGGGTGTTTGTGCACGTGAGTGTTTATTAAAAAAAAGAATGGAAAGGAAGTAGGAAACTCAAAACAGCTGAATTGTTAGGGGAGTAGAAATCTGGGTAATTTTTATTGAATTTTTGAATCCCATGTTACAATATGCTTTTGAGCAGTAAGTGGAAAATTTTTAATGAAGCAATTTTAAGCAACCTTTCGAAATACTTTCTATGACATCCAAATGTAATCTTTGCCTTAGGCTTCAATGGTAAGGGCCAGACAAAAATCCAGTTATCTTACCAACTCGTTCCTTCAGACAGAAGCCCTTCCGAATCCACAGAAACATATAAAAGTTTGAGCCGCTCCTAGAACTCAGGACAGTAATGCTGAAGTGTGCTCTTCCCACCTCCCCGTTGCCATACGTCTGAGTACCCAATGCCCATCAACAGCTTTCTTGACCTTTTCAGTGTAAAAGCTGAGACGACTATTGTGCTCACATAAGCAACTTCTTTCCTCTCACATCCTCCTGTCAGTGCCATCCACATAGGCATAAATAATCCATGCCGGTTCAGGCTGCTGGCCACAGCTGTAGCTAGGCTCAGCCTAAACTCAATCCCTGATTGGATTAAAGTGATAAATCCCTCACCCTGTCTGCCTAATGAAGGACTGTGGGAACTCTCAATGGTGAAAGATATTATCTAGACCATTTATGTTTCATTTATACACAATGCACAGCATGCAACAAAAAAATATTAGACATGCCAAGAAGCAGCAAAAAGTGACACATAGTCAAGAGAAAACAAAACAATAGAATTGAATATGTTATGACAATTTAAATGTATCTCAGGAATGCAAGGGTGGTTTAACATTAACAGTTTGAAAGAGGGAAAAAACATACAATCAAATCAATAGACGAAGAAAAAAATGCATTCAATAAAATTCAACAACCATTCGTGACAATCTCAGCAAAGCAGGAATAAAAGGGAAGGTTCTTAACCTCATAAAGAATATCTACTGAAAACCTATACCAAAACATCATTCATTCTTAATAGTTAAACTCTGTAAGTATGCCCTTTAAAGCAGGGCAAAGATAAGTATGTCTCTTCAACATTGCACTGAAGGTCTTAGCACACAGAAATAAAAGAACAAGTATCATGATTGCAAAGGGAGAAACAAAACTGTATTAAGCACAGATGATATGCTTAGAAAATGCAAAGGACTCCATAGAAAACTTATCATTCAAAGAGTTTAACAACTTGTCTTGCTATAGACTGAAAGTGTGTATCCCCCCAAAATTCATAGGTTGAAATCCTAACCACCAATGTGATACTCCGGCCAATCAGATCCTCTCTTTGAAGATCTGAGTCTTGGGAAAGCAACACGGAGATGCTGGAACAGCTCAGAGTTCATTCTGCCATGGGTAGTGGTGGCCCCTGGTACCCAGTGACCACAGATAATGGCAGTGGTGATGATGCCAGTGGCAGGATCTAGTACCTATAGCAGTGACAGCATCTTAATTAAGCCATTCATGATCTGGATTCCTGTTTTCCTGCCCACTGTCCAAACTCAACACTCCAGCCTTGCCTCTAAGAGCTACCCAGCATCTCCCCAAGAAACTCCTTTTCTAAGTTAGAAGGAGTTGATGTCTTTATTTGCAACTATTGGGTTGGCCACAAAGTTCATTTGGGTTTTCCATAAGCTGTTAACACTCTCTTAACACTTTTGGATCAGCCAGCTTAAGCTAAGCCATGCAGTGGTAGAAAAAATGACCCCTCCTCAAATCTCCGTGGCTTACAAAAACAAGATTTATTCCTTACCTTAATGTCCATTATGGGTCAGCTGTGGTTCCGTTCCATGTCATCATCCCTCTGGACCCAAACTGATGAACCTGAGCTAGCGGAGCAGCCTCTGTCTGATATATCTCATTGACTGAAAGAAGAGAGATCAAAGTAATACCCCTGCTGGCTCTCAAAGCTTCCACGCAGAAGCAGTGTTCATCATTTCCACCCATGTCATTGGCTAAAAAGCATGTCACACACTGGGATGTACAATCCTTCCAAAGGGAGGGGCACTGCAAGTCACATGGCAAATCTGATCTGAGTGGTGTGGTGTTCTAGAACTGGCCCACTGGGAGGGTCACCAAATATTTGAACAGTAACACAATATAACACAACTCTTACAACTCAGGGCTTTGTTTTATTAATTTGATAAGTTTCAAATTGCATAACATCAATGAAATAAATTGATTTTGAATAAGTTCCTTTTCTGGAGACTGAGTTTGAAACATGAACAACAGTAACATTTGATCTAGTTTATTAAAGTTGGATGCGGGCTTCCAAAGTGTGGGGTGGAATATGCAGAACAGAAACACATATGAACTCATATTGAAATTCCGCTCTAAGTAAAAACCTATTTTACAGAGTTTCATTAAGCATCTACCATGCCCAGAGTTAGCCTCTGGGCTTTGAAGGATATAAATACAACTAAAAACTTGATGGACAATTCAAGGGAAAAAAACATGTCCACAAATAATATAAGGCAATGATAAAATAGAGATACAATAGAGAAAAATTCATAGGATTAGCTAAGTGTGAAATCCCCCACCCTAGAGATATAATGTAATTCAGCCTATGAAAATGTGAGGAAGGGACCACTTTACAACAAGGCATACAATTCAAATGCACAATAATTTTACACCACAGGGTATGTGTGTTTAGATGGAGATGTGCAGGGGAGGAGAGATTGATCCAATATGTTGCTAAGAATTCCCAACTTTAGTCCTTACAACGGTTAGAGTGATGACATTTGATTGAACTCATCTTTGTCAACTAAATTAAGAAACTAGGGGAAAATATCCAAATTTCCTTTTTCTTAAAGAAAAAGAATTTTATGACCTTTACCTTAGAGATAAGAGGGGTTTTTTTTGTTTGTTTTTTTTTTTGCTTTCAAAATGTCAAGTTTGGGCTGCTTAAAGGAGCTCCAGAGACGGGTGAGAGCCACGACTATCAGAGTGGACCCCAGAGACGGGCACGGGACGCTAAGGCTGCTGCTGCCGCCACCAACAAGCCTGTGTGCGAGCACAGGTCACTCTCCACACCTCCCTACCCGGAAGCCTGTGCAGCCCGCCACGGCCAGGGTCCCGTTGTATCCAGGGACAACTTCCCCGCGAGAACGCACAGCGTGCCTCAGGCTGCTGCAACAACATGCCGGCCTCTGCCGCCACAGGCTCGCCCCGCATCCGCACCCCTCCCTCCCCCCGGCCTGAGTGAGCCAGAGCCCCCGAATCAGCGGCTCCTTTAACCCCGTCCTGTCTGAGCGAAGAACAGACGCCCTCAGGTGACCTACACGCAGAGGCGGGGCCACATCCAAAGCTGAGCCCCTGGGAGTTGTGCGAACAAAGAAGAGAAAGGGAAATCTCTCCCAGCAGCCTCAGAAGCAGCGGATTAAAGCTCCACAATCAACTTGATGCACCCTGCATCTGTGAAATACATGAATAGACAACGAATCATCCCAAATTGAGGAGGTGGGCTTTGAGAACAAGATTTATTATTTTTTCCCCTTTTCCTCTTTTTGTGAGTGTGTATGTGTATGCTTCTGTGGGAGATTTTGTCTGCATAGCTTTGCTTTTACCATTTCTCCTAGGGTTCTGTCTGTCTGTTTTTTTTTAGTAGAGTTTTTAGTGCTTGTTATCATTGGTGGATTTGATTTTTGGTTTGGTTGCTCTCTTCTTTCTTTCTTTCTTTTTTTATTACTTGAAAATTTTTTTAATAATTATTTTTTATTTTAATAACATTTTATTTTATCTTCTTCTTTCTTCCTTCCTTTCTTCCTTCCTTCCTTCCTCCCTCCCACTCTCTCTCTCTCTCTCCCCCTCCCTCCCTCCCTCTCTCTCTCTCTCTCTCTCTCTCTCTCTTTCTTTCTTTCTTTCTTTTTCTCTCTTTTATTCTGAACCATGTGGATGACAGGCTCTTGGTGCTCCAGCCAGGAGTCAGGGCTGTGCCTGAGGTGGGAGAGCCAAGTTCAGGACACTGGTCCACAAGAGACCTCCCAGCTCCACGTAATATCAAATGGCAAAAATCTCCCAGAGATCTCCATCTCAACGCCAAGACCCAACTGCACTCAATGACCAGCAAGCTCCAGTGCTGGATACCCCATGCCAAACAACTAGCAAGACAGGAACACAACCCCATCCATTAGCAGAGAGGCTGCCTAAAATCATAATAAGGCCACAGACACCCCAAAACACACCACCAGACGTGGACCTGCCCACCAGAAAGACAAGGTCCAGCCTCATCCACCAGAACACAGGCACTAGTCCCCTCCACCAGGAAGCCTACACAACCCACTGAACCTACCTTAGCCACTGGGGACAGACACCAAAAACAACGGGAACTATGAACCTGCAGCCTATGAAAAGATCCCAAACACAGTAAGTTAAGCAAAATGAGAAGACAAAGAAACAAACAGCAGATGAAGGAACAAGGTAAAAACACAAGGTAAAAAGAAATAAAAACACAAGGTAAAAACAAGGTAACAAATGAAGAGGAAATAGGCAGTCTACCTGAAAAAGAATTCAGAATAATGATAGTAAAGATGATCCAAAATCTTGAAAATAAAATGGAGGAAATACAAGAAACGTTTAACAAGGACCTGGAAGAACTAAAGACCAAAAAAACAGTGATGAACAACACAATAAATGAAATTAGAAATTCTCTAGAAGGGATCAATAGCAGAATAACTGAGGCAGAAGAATGGATAAGTGACCTGGGAGATAAAATAGTGGAAATAACTACTGCAGAGCAGAATAAAGAAAAAAGAATGAAAATAATTGAGGACACTCTCAGAGACCTCTGGGAAAACATTAAACACACCAACATTCGAATTATAGGGGTCCCAGAAGAAGAAGAGAAAAGCAAAGGGACTGAGAAAATATTTGAAGACATTATAGTTGAAAACTTCCCTAATATGGGAAAGGAAATAGTCAATCAAGTCCAGGAAGCACAGAGAGTCCCATACAGGATAAATCCAAGGAGAAACATGCCAAGACACATATTAATCAAACTATCAAAAATTAAATACAAAGAAAAAATATTAAAAGCAGCAAGGGAAAAACAACACACAAGGGAATCCCCATAAGGTTAACAGCTGATCTTTCAGCAGAAACTCTGCAAGCCAGAAGGGAGTGGCAGGACATATCTAAAGTGATGAAGGGGAAAAACCTGCAACCAAGATTACTCTACCCAGCAAGGATCTCATTCAGATTTGACGGAGAAATTAAAACCTTTACAGACAAGCAAAAGCTAAGAGAATTCAGCACCACCAAACCAGCTTTACAACAAATGCTAAAGGAACTTCTCTAGGCAGGAAACACAAGAGAAAGAAAAGACCTACGATAACAAACCCAAAACAAATAAGAAAAATGGTAATAGGAACACACATATCGTTAATTACCTTAAATGTAAATGGACTAAATGCTCCCACCAAAAGACACAGACTGGCTGAATGGATACAAAAACAAGACCCATATATATGCTGTCTACACGAGATCCACTTCAGACCTAGGGACAAATACAGACTGAAAGTGAGGGAATGGAAAAAGATATTCCATGCAAATGGAAATCAAAAGAAAGCTGGAGTAGCAATTCTCATATCAGACAAAATAGACTTTAAAACAAAGACTATTACAAGAGACAAAGAAGGACACTACATAATGATCAAGGGATCAATCCAAGAAGAAGATATAACAATTGTAAATATTTATGCACCCAACATAGGAGCACCTTAATACATAAGGCAAATACTAACAGGCATAAAAGGTGAAATTGACAGTAACACAATCATAGTAGGGGACTTTAACACCCCACTTTCACCAATGGACAGATCATCCAATATGAAAATAAATAAGGAAACACAAGCTTTAAATGATACATTAAACAAGATGGACTTAATTGATATTTATAGGACATTCCATCCAAGAACAACAGAATACAGTTTCTTCTCAGGTGCTCATGGAACATTCTCCAGGATAGATCATATCTTGGGTCACAAATCAAGCCTTGGTAAATTTAAGAAAACTGAAATCGTATTAAGTATCTTTTCTGACCACAACGCTATGAGACTAGATATCAATTACAGGAAAAAAATCTGTAAAAAGTACAAACACATGGAGGATAAACAATACACTACTTAATAACCAAGAGATCACTGAAGAAATCAAAGAGGAAATTAAAAAAATACCTAGAAACAAATGCCAACGAAAACACGACGACCCAAAACCTACAGGATGCAGCAAAAGCAGTTATAAGACAGAAGTTAATAGCAATACAATCCTACCTTAAGAAACAAGAAACATCTCAAATAAACAACCTAACCTTACACCTAAAGCAATTAGAGAAAGAAGAACAAAAAAAACCCCAAAGTTACCAGAAGGAAAGAAATCATAAAAATCAAATCAGAAATAAATGAAGGAAACGATAGCAAAGATCAATAAAACTAAAAGCTGGTTCTTTGAGAAGATAAACAAAACTGATAAACCATTAGCCAGACTCATCAAGAAAAAAAGGAGGAATACTCAACTCAGTAGAATTAGAAATGAAAAAGGAGAAGTAACAACTGACACTGCAGAAACAAAGGATCATGAGAGATTACTATAAGCAACTCTATGCCAATAAAATGGACAAACTGGAAGAAATGGACAAATTCTTAGAAATGCACAACCTTCCGAGACTGAACCAGGAAGAAAGAGAAAATATGAACAGACCAATCACAAACACTGACATTGAAACTGTGATTAAAAATCTTCCAACAAACAAAAGCCCAGGACCAGATGGCTTCACAGGCGAATTCTATCAAACACTTAGAGAAGAGCTAACACCTATCCTTCTCAAATTCTTCCAAAATATAGCAGAGGGAGGAACACTCCCAAACTCCTTCTACGAGGCCACCATCCCCCTGATACCACAACCAGACAAAGATGTCACAAAGAAAGAAAACTACAGGCCAATTTCACTGATGAACATAGATGCAAAAATCCTCAACAAAATACTAGCAAACAGAATCCAACAGCACATTAAAAGGATCATACACCATGATCATACGATCAAGTGGGGTTTATCCCAGGAATGCAAGGATTCTTCCATATATGCAAATCAATCAATGTGATACACCATATTAACAAATTGAAGGAGAAAGACCATATGATCATCTCAGTAGATGTAGAGAAAGCTTTCAAAAAAATTCAACACCCATTTATGATAAAAACCCTCCAGAAAGTAGGCATAGAGGGAACTTTCCTCAATATAATAAAGGCCATATATGACAAACCCACAGCCAATGTCATCCTCAATGGTGAAAAACTGAAACCATTTCAACTAAGATCAGGAACAAGACAAGGTTGTCCCCTCTCACCACTGTTTTCAACATAGTTTTGGAAGTTCTAGCCACAGCAATCAGAGAAAAAAAAGAAATAAAAGGAATCCAAATCAGAAAAGAAGAAGTAAAACTGCCACTGTCTGCAGATGATATGATACTATACATAGAGAATCCTAAAGATGCTACCAGAAAACTACTAGAGCTAATCAATGAATTTGGTAAGGTAGCAGGATACAAAATTAATGTACAGAAATCTCTTGCATACACTAATGATGAAAAATCTGAAAGTGAAATTAAGAAAACACTCCCATTTACCACTGCAACAAAAAGAATAAAATATCTAGAAATAAACCTACCTAAGGAGACAAAAGACCTGTATGCAGAAAATCATAAGACACTGATGAAAGAAATTAAAGATGATACAAACAGATGGAGAGATACCATGTTCTTGGATTGGAAGAATCAACATTGTGGAAATGACTCTACTACCCAAAGCAATCTACAGATTTAATGCAATCCCTATCAAACTACCACTGGCATTTTTCACAGAACTAGAACAAAAAATTTCAGCATTTTTATGGAAACACAAAAGACCCCGAATAGCCAAAGCAATCTTGAGAAAGAAAAATGGAGCTGGAGGAATCAGGCTTCCTGACTTCAGACTGTACTACAAAGCTACAGTAATCCAGACAGTATGGTACTGGCACAAAAACAGAAATATAGATCAATGGAACAGAATAGAAAGCCTAGAGATAAACCCATGCACATATGGTCACCTTATCTTTGATAAAGGAGGCAAGAATATACAGTGGAGGAAAGACAGCCTCTTCAATAAGTGGTGCTGGGAAAACTGGACAGCTACATGTAAAAGAATGAAATTAGAACACTCCCTAATACCATACACAAAAATAAACTCAAAATGGATTAAAGACCTAAATGTAAGGCCAGATACTTTCAAACTCTTAGAGGAAAACATAGGCAGAACACTCTATGACATAAATCACAGCAAGTTCCTTTTTGACCCACCTCCTAGAGGAATGGAAATAAAAACACAAATAAACAAATGGGACCTAAGGAAACTTCAAAACTTTTGCACAGCAAAGGAAACCATAAACAAGACGAAAAGACAACCCTCAACATGGGAGAACATATTTGCAAATGAAGCAACTGACAAAGGATTAATCTCCAAACTTTACAAGCAGCTCATGCAGCTGAATATCAAAAAAAAAAAAAAAACCAAACAATTTTTAACCCTATTTTGGATTGAGTTAATCCAAAAATGGGCAGAAGACCTAAATAGACATTTCTCCAAAGAAGATATACAGATTGCCAACAAACACATGAAGGAATGGTCAACAATCAAAAGTACAATGAGGGGCTTCCCTGGTGGCGCAGTGGTTGAGAGCCCGCCTGCCGATGCAGGGGACACAGGTTCGTGCGCCGGTCCGGGAAGATCCCACATACCGCGGAGCGGCTAGGCCTGTGAGCCATGGCCGCTGAGCCTGCGCGTCCGGAGCCTGTGCTCCGCAACGGGAGAGGCCACAACAGTGAGGCCCGCGTACCGCAAAAACAAAGCAAAACAAAAACAACAAGGAAATCACCAAGGAACTCTTTAAACTCTATTCCTTATCAAATATTTGTAGGGTCTTCAAGCAAGTAAAACAGTGAACAAACAGAATTTTGTTTTTGATCTCCTTTTCCTTATTTATTTCTGGTGACAATGCTATTGAACATGAAAATGGAAAATGCTAAATAAAGGGAAAGTTTATAAGACAACTGGACAATTGTCTGTACGCTAGTTTGAGCATGTAGCCTAATACTTGATGGTATATCTGATGCCCACTCAAAGACACTACATGGGGAAGAAAAGCTCAAAAATATTCCGGGAAGAAAAATGTTGTCTTTTCCAATTCTCCATTCACTCCACTCTGAAACTGTTTTGCCTACTGTAAACTACAATCACACCCTGTAAACTTGTTTTTAATCCTTTGTTTAAATGTACGTATGTATTGATAGGTTATATTCCTGGCTCTTCTGGTTTTCTTAAGCACATAACTTCAACAAATATTTGTTGGGGGCTTTCTATGTGCCAGAAACTGTCATAGGGGCTGGGGATAAGCTGTGAACCAAAAAGGCAAAAATCCCTGACCCCCATGGAGTGTACAATTTAGTTGGGGGGGAGGGGGGAAGCAGACAATAAACCATATAAATAAGCAAGGCATTGTATTTAAATGGTGAATAACCTCTATGGGAAAAAAAATCAGAAAGGGTGCTAGGAAACGTAATAAACAGCCAGGGAAACTTCACTGCCCAAGATGATATTTGACCTAGGGCTTGAGAAAGGTTGGTTAAGTTGTTGGGAATTTGGGGTAAGAGCATTCCACGCAGAAGCAACAGCTCACGCAAAGGTCCTGTGGCAGGCATGTGCCTGGCACAGTCAAGGACTAGCAAGGAGGCCAGTGTGACTGAGTGCAGGATGTAGCAAGGAGGGAAGTGGTAGTTGAGTTGGCAAAGTTAGGAAAAAGTCGAGGAAAGGTAGCAGAGGGGCCAGATAGGTAAGGCTCTAAAGACTTTGCCTTTCTCTTGGAGACAGGAACCAACAGAGAATTTTGAGTGGAAGGGTGACATGATTTGATGTGCATATTTCCCAGGATCACTCTGGCTGTTGTATTGGAAATACACCTAGGGGACAAGAGTGGAAGTCAGGCAACCACTTAGCAAGGTACTGTGGTCATCCAAGTGGGGGATGATGCTGGCTGAGATGCGGGATGGTAGCAGAGAACATAATGTGGTCAGATTCTGGATATTTTTAACAGCTTTAATGAAGTATAACTTACATACAATAAAATTCACTCATTTTAAGTGCATAGTTCAATGATTGTTAGAGAGTTTGTGCAGCCATCACCACAATCCAATTGCAGAACACTTTCATCGCCCCGGTTGGATCCCTTGTGCCCACTGGCAGTCAATTCCCAGTCCCACTCCCAGCCCCCAGCCACTACTCATCTATTTTCTATCTCTATGGATTTGCCTATTCTGGACATTTCATATAAATGGACTCAGAGAAAGTGTGGTCTTTCGTGACTAGCTTCTTTCACTTAGGAAATGTTTTGAAAGTGCATGCTTGCTACAGCATGTATCAGTACTTCATTCCTTTGTATTACTGAACAGTATTTCTTTGAATGGGTAGACCGTATTTTGTTTATCCATTCACCAGTTGATGGACATTTGGGTTGTTTCCACTTTTTTGACTATTACGAACTATACTGCTGTGAACATTTACATACAAGTCTTTGTGTGGATGTATGTTTTCATTTCTCTTGGATATATACCAAGGTGTGGAATTGCTGGGTTGTGTAGTAAATTTTTGTGTAACTTCTTAAGAAACTGCCGAGCTATTTTCCAAAGTGGCTGCACCATTTTACGTTCCCACCAGCACTGTACAAGGGTTCCAATTTCTCCACATCCTCACCAACACTTGTTATTTTCTGACTTTTTTTTATTATAGCCATCCTAGTGGGTATGAAGTGGTATCTCGTGCTGGTTTTGATTTGCATTTCCCTGATGACTAATGATGTTGGGCATCTTTTCCTGTGCTTATTGGCCATTCCTGTATCTTATTTCATCTTCTTTGGTGAAGTGTCTATTCAAATCTTTTGCCCATTTTTAAGTTGGGCTTCTGTATATGTATTTGGAATACAGCCAATAGGATTTGTTGATTGCTTGGAAGTTCGATGTGAGAAAAAGAAAGGTATCAAGCATGCATGCCTCCAAGGTTTTTAGCTCAAGTTATGTAAGTATGGAGTTGCCATTAAGTAGACAAGCAGTATTGGAGAGAAGATCAGAAGGTTGATTTTAAACATGTTAAGGGTGAGATGCTTATTAGACATCCAAGTAGACTTTTCAAGTAGGCTGTTAGACTTATGGGCCTGGAATTCAGAGGAGAGATGCTAGCCTGAAGATAAGGAAGGGAAGTCATCAGCATAAATGCTACAGAAAGCCATGGAACTAGATAAGTCAACAAAGGAATGGGTATAGATATCTAAGGTGTCCAAAGACTAAATTCTGGACACTCCAAAATTAAGAGGTCAGGAAAATAACAAGGAAGCAGCAAATAATATTGAGATGGAGTGGCCAGTTAGAGGGAAAACCAGAGAAAGCACAACCTACTGCAAGCCACATGGAAAAAGGTGTTCTCAAGAAGGAACCCAGTGTGTCAACTGCTGCTGATAGGTTTCAGGGCTGAGAATTGTCGCTTGGATTTAGCAACGTGGAGAGTGGAGGTGGCTGGTAACCGAGACAAGTGGAAAGTCCAGTGCTGGCTAGGAACTCGGGCATTTCATCCAAAGATATAAGCAGGAAGGCAGAGTTCATAGGCCCAGTTCCTGAGGATGAGTCAGCATTTCACCAGCAGTAATATGCACTAGAATCACTGAGAGCTTTGTGAAGAGATAGACTTGGATTCAATAGGTCCGGGATGGGGCCCCCGTTTCTGTATTTGCTCCCAGGTGATGCTGACGCTGCTGATGCCAGGGCCACACTATGAGTAGCAAGGGTCTAGGGCTGATTTTATCTGCTGTTTCTTTTCTGAGTGCAAATCTAACCAGAGACATAAATGGCAACTGCTCTGGGTTGATTCTACATGATTTGCTATGTTCCAGGGGCTTGATGTCGTTGATAGTGTAGCTCGAACCTGTGGCTTGAGAAACAGGGAAGAAAAAGAAGGGGCAATGATTGTGGATGGAAGCTTTAGCCCTGTTTGTTGTGTGACTGAAAGAGGGAGGGGCTTCTACGCAGAAATGCAGAGGCCAGGGCCCAGCACACTGCCTGGATAGAGGCCACTGCCTGCTGGATGGCTGTCAGTATGAACTGGCAGGGCGCCTCCCAGAAGGCCTCTCTGAGGAAGCCTGCCAGTATTTCTCGATAATATGTATGCGTAATTGGGATACTATAGGTTTAGAAAGACTCACTGAGATAAATATCCAGCAGAGATCCTGTCTCCGATTCCCTCCCTCAGTCCATTTGATTTTTTTGTAATAGCTTTATTGAGATATAATTCACAGACCACAGAACTAAAATAGGGTATAATTAAAATATAATTAAAATAGGGTATAATTCAACGGTGTTTAGCATATTGGCAGAGTTGGGCAACCATCACCACATTCAATTTTTGAACATTTTCATCACCCCCTCGAAAGAAATCCCCAAGCCCTTGAGCCACCATCTCATGTAAAAATGATATCAAAATCCACTAAGATGTTTGGAAACTTTCTGCTCAGCCATTGTTGAGATTTCACAAAGCTGGGGGGTAAAAGTCCATCTGTTGCATGAAAAAACTCTGCAGAGATGGAAGTCCTCAGTCTGAGCAGACACTAAAGACCAGACCAGATGGCCTAGTAGACACAGAGACGCCAACATACAGTCCACTGAAACCTGGGAGTTCTTTCCCCTCGGACATGGGTGAAGGTCTTCTTCAGTTGACTCAGGCCTTCCCGGGCACCCTTGGAAATGTCTGAATTTTTTGTTTCCACCCACAAAGGTGAAATTTGCCTATTATGATCCCATTTTGATTATTTAAAAGCAACCGCTGGGAGCTCCTTGTTTATATTTTTAAAAGAAAGCAAGAATATATCCAAAAAATTTATTTTAATTCTATTTTTTTCACTGTCCAGCATGGATGTCTGTGATAATTTAACAAAGGATGCAAAACAGCCTGCCTCTTTTGTCAAAATTGATTATCTGTATCATATAGTTTCCCTAGGTCATAAATAAAGAGAGTGAAAATGTAAAGGCCACTATATTTTATAGGGAATGGCATTTGAAACTGCATTTATATACTTACAGTCTTCAAATTCAAAAAAACATATGCATGTCACTTTAAAACTACATGTTTTCATATGTTTAAGTATTTTAAAAATCACTTACTTTTCAGAACATCAGATAAATCACATGGGTGCCACTAGAAGTTTCGGGAAGGTTCCCCTGTGCCAGGAGAGCTGGCAACCACTGCCAAGCATTCCTGGCTGATCTCTCCACAGAGGGAAGCGTGCATAGCACTGCGCTGAGTGTAGTCTGCAAACCACACACTCCTGTCATTGGAAAAACAAACCACAATTGAAAAACAGTTGTACCTTGCATGGAATTAACAGGAAGCCTGCATGTTTCTGGAAGCAAACTGATATGCAAAAATAAAATTAAAAAACCCCACCTGTTCATCATGAATAGTCCTGGCTTTCTCTCCATGTACCCTTGGGCAAGTAACTTAATGTCTCTCAGCCTCAGTTTTCTCATCTCTAAAGTGCTGGCTGGGTAGTTGTGAAGCTTAACTGAGATGCTGTATATAAAGTGCCAGGAATCTAGCAAGTCCAGTGATGGAACATTGTCGTCTCGGCTTTCTCTGCCTGGCTTACCTCATCTCAAGATTTACCCTTAGGGTCACAGCCTTTGTAAAGCCTTCCCTGATCCTCCTGGGTCCCCTGCACCTCTGCCTCTACAGTCTGTCTCTCTTATAGTTCTTGAACTGTAAAGTGATTGTGGCTATGTCACCTGCATTTTGGGGGCCTGAGGCCTGGGATGGCATCTAGCTCATCTCTTGGCCCCCAGCACTTGGCAGAGTGTAAAGCAACGTGCAATCATTATGGCATAGCATTTCTGGTAATGCTTAGTAACGTCTATGGAAACCTAATTTTAAAAAATAATATAAATGGGATTATATGAAGTTGTCATCAGTTCTCCCTTCAGACTGTAGGCTCTTCTGAAAGCAAGAAGGCACCTTTTATTTATTTATTTAAATTTACTTATTTAATTTATATTTATTTTTGGCTGCGTTGGGTCTTCGCTGCTGCACGTGGGCTTTCTCTAGTTGCGGCCAGTGGGGGCTACTCTTCGTTGCAGTGCATCGGCTTCTCATTGCGGTGGCTTCTCTTCTTGCGGAGCACGGGCTCTAGGCGCACGGGCTTCAGTAGTTGTGGCACGCAGGCTCAGTAGTTGTGGCTCACGGGCTCTAGAGCGCAGGTTCAGTAGTTGTGGTGCACGGGCTTAGTTGCTCCGCAGCATGTGGGATCTTCCCAAACCAGGGCTCGAACCCGTGTCCCCTGCACTGGCAGGCGGATTCTTAACCACTACGCCACCAGGCAAGCCCCAAGAAGGCACCTTTTATAATCTAGGTATTTACAGTAAATACCTCTGAGGGATGTAAGAATATTTTAGTAAAATACTTTGCATTTACTCGGAAGCTATAAATAATAAAGCAAATCTGACCTAAAAGATGAAGGCCCAACCCTTGCAAAGGCAATGGAGCCCTGCCAGCTGCAGGCTTCCTGACTGGTGTTTAGAAATGGTAATAGGGAATGAAAGGAACCTCTCATCACAGGAAGTGCTCAGAGAAGAGACAGAGCTGCAACTGTATCCAATTTGTAGTCTAAAAAAAAGTAACATGGACAAAAGGAGAGTGATGTGTGAAATCCCATGAAGAGAGCCCTTCTACATTCAGGTATAACAATTGATGTTTATGCCCTGTGCAGGTATCACCCATAACCATGGCAACCAGGATCCAGGCTATACTGTGCTGAATTTCTGTGCTGTTTGTTTTTTATTATAGGCCATGGGTTGGGAATTCAGGGTTGGTTGTGTTTTATGAAACAACCATTTGCAAAACTGCCAATGTAGGGAAGGAAAAAAATCTTTTTTCTCCGAACCGTCTAGGTTCTTGGTTGGGGCTCTGTAACAAAAGACAGATTAACAAGAAGAAAGCACACTTGGCTGGGAAAACTGGACCGCTACATGCAAATGAATGAAATTAGAACATTCCCTAACACCGTACACAAAAATAAACTCAAAATGGACTAAGGACCTAAATGTAACGCTGGACACTCTTCGACATAAACCACAGCAAGATCTTTCTCAATCCACCTCCTAGAGTAATGAAAATAAAAACAAAAATAAGCAAATGGGACCTAATGAAACTTAAAAGCTTTTGTACAGCAAAGGAAACCATAAACAAAATGAAAAGACAACCCTTAGAATGGGAGAAAATATTTGCAAATGAAGCAACCGACAAGGGATTGATCTCCAAGATATACAAACAGCTCATGCAGCTCAATATCAAAAAAAAAAAAAATCAAAAAATGGGCGGAAGATCTAAATAGACATTTCTCCAAAGAAGACATACAGATGGCCAAAACGCACACGAAAAGATGCTCAACATCACTAATTATCAGAGAAATGCAAATCAAAACTACTATGAGGTATCACCTCACACTGGTCAGAATGGCCATCATCAAAAAATCTACAAACAATAAATGCTGGAGAGGGTGTAGAGCAAAGGGAACCCTCTTGCACTGTTGGTGGGAATGTAAATTGGTGCAGCCACTATGGACAACAGTATGGAGCTTCCTTAAAAAACTAAAAATAGAGTTGCCCTATGATCCTGCAATCCCACTCCTAGGTACATATCCAGAGAAAACCATAATTCAAAAAGATACACGCACCCCAATGTTCATTGCAGCACTATTTACAATAGCCAGGACACGGAAGCAACCTAAATGTCCATCAACAGAGGAATGGATGAAGAAGATATGGTACATATATACAGTGGAATATCACTCAGCCATAAAAAAGAACGAAATAATGTCATTTGCAGCAACATGGATGGACCTAGAGATTGTCATCCTGAGTGAAGTAAGTCAGACAGAGAAAGATAAATATCATATGATATTGCTTATAGGTGGAAACTAAAAAAACGGGTATAGGGACTTCCCTGGTGGTCCAGCAGTTAAGACTCCACGCTCCCAATGCAGGGCGCCTGGATTCGATCCCTGGTCAGGGAACTAGATCCTGCATGCCGCAACTAAGAGCCTGCATGCTGCAACTAAAGATCCACATGCCACGACGAAGATCCTGCACGCAGCAACGAAGATCCCACGTGCCGCACCTAAGTCCCAGTGCAGCCAAATATATTTATTTAATTAATTAAATTAATTAATTTTTTTAAAAAAGGTACAGGGCTTCCCTGGTGGTGCAGTGGTTGAGGGTCCGCCTGCCGATGTGGGGGACGCGGGTTCGTGCCCCGGTCCGGGAAGATCCCACATGCCGTGGAGCGGCTGGGCCTGTGGGCCATGGCCGCTGAGCCTGCGTGTCCGGAGCCTATGCTCCGCAGCGGGAGAGGCCACAACAGTGAGAGGCCCACGTACCGCAAAAAAAATAAAAATAAAAATAAAAAAGGTACAAATGAACTTATCTACAAAACAGAAATAGAGTTACAGATGTAGAAAACAAACTTCCAGTTACCAGGGGGTTGGCAGGGGGAGGGATAAATTGGGATTGACACATACACACTACTATATATAAAATAGATAACTGATAAGGACCTACTGTATAGCACAGGAACTCTACTCAATACTCTGTAATGGCCTATGTGGGAAAAGAATCTAAAAAAGAGTAGATATATGTATATGTATAACTGATTCACTTTGCTGTACACCTGAAACTAACACAACACTGTAAATCAAATATACTCCAATAAAAATTTTTTTAAAAAAGAAGAAAGCACACATTTATGTAATGTAAATTTTATCTGACCTGGGAGCCTTTATAAGGAAATGAACCCCCAAAGAAACAGCTACACCTGGGTGTTTCTATACTCGGTTTGATGAAGAGTGGAAAGTTGTGGGAAAATGTGAAGGGACAAAGAGTATGAGCTAAGGGTGGTCAACTGGGGGAAACCCAGAAAGACCCGTTCACTGCGATTCCCTCCAGCATCCCTCCATCTGCAGAGATAAGGATGCTCCTTTCCTCGGTATGGAGAGGGCACCTCTCACTTGAGGGTCTTATGACCTCCCTCAGGGGAAGGTCAGAGAGGACTTCCTGCACCTATAGTTTCTCAAATTCCTTCAGCTTAAAATATTCACTATGCCAAAGTGCCAGATTTGGGGGTAGTGTGTCCTCAACCCCATCACCAAGGACTTTCTCAACTATACGGATGCAGGGAGACCAGTCTTTGTGTACTCTTGTTTGAAACCAGTTAAATGACATTTGGACCATTGCTACAGCCACCTAACTGGTGTCCCTGCATCTGTCCTTGCTTCCCTCCTCATCTAACTTAACACAACAGCCAGAAGGATGCTTCTTAAAGGTCATTCAAGTCTTATCACTACCAACCCCTTGGCTTCCATGGCTTCCTATCAGGCTTGGAAAAATCCCAAAGTCCTTATCATGACCTACAAGGGCCCTCACGAACCCGATGGCTCTTGGACTTCACCTCTCATCCTTCTTCCCCTTGCCACTGTGCTTCAGCTCTGGTGGACTCTTGCTGTGCTGCCTCTGTGTCAGGCACCCTCCCATCCTGGGGTCTATGTACTTGCTGTTCTTGTAAAAATGATTTTAAATGAAATGAAAGATCCTTTACCTCATGAGCACTTAAAAAACAACAACAACAACAAAAACGCTTTCTTTTTAGGAGATAAGCATAGGATATAAAAGAATTATTATCTATACTTAGAAAATGTAGTGCTCTCTCATTGACTAAAAGTAAAAAAAAAACAAATCAGATTACTGTTTTCCTATCTATAGTTGCAGAAGTCACTGACAAAGTTGATACGAAATGAGGAAGACTACCCAGATTTTTATAGCTTGGAGAGTAAAGGAATTTCCATTTCAAGTGCTTTTAGTTGTGTGCAAATTTAGTTTGCAAAAGTCCAGTACAAATAAAAACTACCAAAAAACCCCACCCCACAAAACACACCCAAAGACCCTAAAGCAAAAAACAAACACTGACATGAACCAATCACACATGGTATTCATGTGCTGTGCTCTTTTATAACCACTGAATAGTTTCTAAGATCATTCCAAGTCACATGAAACCACACTTTGTGAAACTTGAAGTTTTAGGTGACTTTGCAAGTTTTTCTTTAAAAGACCGTTACATCATAATAGGCAGCCCTGGGAAGCCACAGATACAAAGGTATCAAAATAGAATTGATAATTAATGGCCTCAAGCCCATTTCTTCAAAACCATTTGAAAACACAAACGTATGTTTAAACACTGTTTACAAAGGCCTCGAAGAAGTAATTTCCTCTTCGTTTATCAGAGAAACGTTGGTAGATTCAAAGGCTGAGGCAATGGACTTCCTCTGAGAGGTTAATGTCAGTTTTTACAAAAGCAGAATTGGAAATTCAGACCTAAAGGGGTTCAGAGCGTGCCACCCCCAAAATATAATGGCATAAGGATCATTCGGAGCTGAAAGCAAATGAGAAAAATCAAACACAGGGTGAGCTCTCTGCCCTCCCGCTACCTGCCTGAAAACAGAACACAAATTCCCCTTGTGAATTCCCTACCAGGAAGGAGGTAACAACGTCTTCACTGGAGGCAAGATGGCACCGGAAAGAGTCTACACAAACAAACCTTACTAAATGACCATTATCTTCCATTAGTTCCCCCCACCCCGCCACACACACACACACACACACACACACACACACACACACACACACACACGCTAATTTACCTTCCCAGAGTTTGCTGCCACTAAAAGCCTAAAGCCCTTTTCCTTTGTCTTGTTACTTCTCTACAAACATACTATTTTTTCTTAAAATGCTATATAAGCCCAAGTTGTAACCATCCCTTTGAGTTACGCATTACCAAATTTCTCCTGCGGGTATGCGTGCTGCACATATAAACTACTTTTCTCTTGTTAATCTGTCTTTTGTCAGTCTAGTTTTCGTGGTCCCAGCTACAGGAATTTTTCCCCTCCGCTACAGACCTAACCCCTGATAACATGAAGACTCCCTAACATCAGGAACCTAATGTCATAGTTTATAAACCCTGGAGAACTTGTGTGACGGAAAAAAATACATGACTCCTTCGACTGAGCAAGAAGACTGGAAATAAAATTCTAACTGTGGGATTAGTCGCAGGGTAATTTTCAGGGTTCACGGGACACCTATAAAGTGAGAAGAGAAAAGAGAGGGGAAAATAACAAAGCTCTTGTTCCCCAATGTTAGAGCTTGAAGACACTATTCATTTAGTTCCACATCTCCAGGACTGTATTTCTCAGAAGTCAATACTGAAGCGGTCTCGGACAGGGAATTGGAAGGAAGAAAACCCGGCAGCAGTTCAAGTTTGACTATTTATGGTGTGTCACTGGGGCGAGTCATGGCGCCTCTGTGGATGTTTCCTCAACTGTGAAGTGTATAGAATAACTTTCTTTTCTTAAAGGTGACAAAAGGATCAAGTGAGAGCCTATGGATGAGTAGTTCTCAACTCTGACTGCATCTTAAAATAACTTGAGGAATTAAAACCAAAATGTTGATGCCTGGGCTGCATCCCATAGATCCAGATGTAATTGTCCCAGGGTGTGTCCTCAGCACTGTGGGTTTTCAAAGCTCCCCAGATCCTGCTAATATGCAGCCAGTCCTGGAACTACAGGCCTATTGCAGAAGCAGCACTTCTCCAATGACCTCGGACAGGATCACCTGGGGATCCTGCCAAAATGCAGATGCAGATTCAGAAGCATGGGACCGGAGAGTCTGCATTTCTCACGGGCACCTAGGTTATGTCTGAGTACAGCAAAGTACTAAGTAGCCACTAAGCATGATGCAAACAGGCGTCCACTCTCTCTCCCCAAACTATCAACTTTTAGTGACAGTGGTGTGAGCTTCAGCAAACAACCTTCCTTCCTTCTTCGTAGGATAGTTTTGCAAATAGTATGTATAACTCACTACTATATATAAAATAGATAAACAACAAGGACCTACTGTATAGCACTGGAAACTATACTATCTTGTAAAAACCTATAATGGAAAAGAATCTGAAAAAGAATATACATATGTTTCCATTATAGGTTATTTTATATATATATACAAATTAACTATATCTCAATTTAAAAAAAAGGATAGCGTGTACAAGATTTTAAAAACAAGCATAAAAGGGTGGTATGAATAAAAGGGATCACTCCAGTTATCTGTTAAGAGAACATTTATTACAATTACAAGCACTCCCACTTGCTATGGTACCACTGCTCCCCACATTCACTGCAGATTACGTAGGTCATCATTTCTTCATCTGGGTTGGAATTCTGCACCCAACTTGGAAGGAAGAGTGCCCCTCTGGCGATGACGGTGACCTGGCAATTGAATTTCTCGCAGCGTTGGCACTTTATTTTCTTGGTCGGCGTGCCCTCCACCACTTGGGGCAGGTAATGTTCCCGTATGCCAGATTCCGTGTAGGAGGCTCTCAACTGCTTCAGTTCGTGGCTAGCCATTTCCAAGGCGGTCATTTCGGCAAATTCCCTTGGAGACATGGTCCCAGAGAGCAAGTTTTGCTGTAAGTGAGACGTGTGGGGGATTTTCAGATTGGCGACTTTGCTTCGGATGCAAGTTTTATATTTTTTGAGGTTCTTGGAGTGAAGGGTAAAAATGTGCTCTTCGATTTCTCGTGCAAACTTGTGCCACAGATCGGCTCTGGGCTGCTCTGTGCAAGGACCAGCTAGAGCTTCATACAGCAGCTCTGTGCATTTGGCTCTCACGGGCGCTGCAGGATCTGGCTGCCCACTCGCTCGCTCGTCGGGGCATTGAGGGTCACCGGCCCTGAGATGCGCTGCCTTAGGCTCCGCTCCACCAGGGCTATTTTCTGGCACGATCCTTTCAACAGCTCCTGCAACATCTTGGGATGAGTGCAGAGAATGACAGCGGGAGCTGCCCGGTATCTCATCCTGATTTGGGTCAGGAGAAAGTCCTTGATTTTCTTCTTTATTTCCACCTGGAGGAAATGGTTTAGGGCTGCCCCGTGGCTTGCAGTGAGTATCCTTATACAGAGCTTTCCATTCTGACAGCAAACGCTTGGCTTTCTTTTTCAAAGCCGCCGTGGGGCAGTTTTTGAGGACTCTGTACACAGCCCTGACCACATCCGTCTCCTGGAGATGCTCCGGAGTCACACGCAGAGTTTCTAGCTCAGTAAGGTGGTTGCCGAGATCCTCAAAATTCCTTTTAGACATCAGTTGCTCAATAAGGGAAGCTCTGGCAGCTATCTGCTTCTTGTCAGACATCTTGTTACGGCTGCAAAGAAAAAAGAGGTTTCCGTTTTCTCAAGCTTGCGTTTGCCAGGCGCAGCTTCCTGATAGGAGCACAGCGCTCTCTGCCAGTTACCTATGCAGAGAAAGAGTCTGTAATAAAAATGGGTGCAATGTATCAGAAAATGCAATCTGCAATGTAGTATGGTTTAGCCTCAAAAGTTTGATTCTCAGTAGTTAAAAAAAAATATATATATATATATATATCCCTGTAAACAGCTTTTGCGTTAACAATTGCTTGATAGAAGCATGCTGAAAGATCTGCTGTAACTTTCCCATCCCTAATTTTACAAATGAATGATCTTTCCAAATCAAGATTAGTCAACTCCTTTTTGTGGAATTTGGTGGTTATGCTGGGGATGAAAACATGCCAGTGTCAGCGTCAATGGGGGAAGGCTCAGGAGGCTGGACTATTTTCCCTCGTGTTCAGCTATTTCACCGAAGTCCTTGCTGATTTTACAGTCTTGAAGTAGTACTTTTCTGAATATAAAAGCATGAGAAACAGGGCCAAAAGTGGATGCTGTTTAGAAGTCCCAAGGAATCTAAAGAAATGATGAAGCGGCACAGGTTGGGAGGCAGCTGGATCCAGGTCAGATGGGCCCCAAAGTCAACAGGCCACACTGTGCTGACATCTGACTCTTCTGAACAACGGGGGGATTTATGACTTTGGACTAACAGGTCCCTAGGCCAGAGTTTGGGCCCATTAACTTTTCTCTTCTTTTTAACTTTTAGGTGTAAAAAGTTGCTTAATGGTTATGTCTGTGTGAATCTCATCCTGGGGAGGCGAATGTTCACTTTATCTAACCAGTCTCTTCTTCCATCCACATAATGCACATAACCTTGCCTACCAAATACCCTTGGATCTATATCTGCCCATTTGGTCTAACCGTGAACATAAGCATCTTGATGGCAGGGATACTGTCTTTTCAACACTCCACGGACTCTCATTTTATAGCACGTGATATTAAATAAACTATCACCGATCACACGCAGGCTAACAACGCTGAAGCGATTACAGGGAGAGTTAATGCAGTCTTCCTAGACACCATCTGACAAGGGCTGTAAAACGTAAGGTCCTTGCAGTCAGCAATTCTACTTTTATAAATTTACTTTAAGGAAATAAGAGATGTGGAAGCTGTTTTTGTAAGAATTTCCTGCAAACTTAGAAGAAACTATGAGGTCCCAAATGGTTAGACTTGCACATGAATGTTCACGGCAGCATTCTTTGTAACAGACAAAAAGTGGAAACAACCCAAATGTCTATCAACTGAGGAATGGATAAACAAAACATAGTATATCCATACAATGGGATGTTACTTGTCAATAAAAGGAAACTCTGATACAGACTACACATGGATGAGCCTTCAAAGCTCTATGTTAAATCAAAGACACAGAAGACCACGTATTGTACGATTTCATTTACATGAAATGTCTGGAATAGGCAAATCTGTAGAGACAGAAAGTAAATTAGTGGTACACCAGGGCTGGGATGGAAGGAAGGGGGAGGGAACCAGTGGGGTGGAATGAAGAGTGAGTGGCAAAAAAAAAAAGTCATGAAGAACCTAGGGGTAAGACGGGAATAAAGACGCAGACCTACTAGAGAATGGACTTGAGGATATGGGGAGGGGGAAGGGTAAGCTGTGACAAAGTGAGAGAGTGGCATGGACATACATACATACACTACCAAACGTAAAATAGATAGCTAGTGGGAAGCAGCCACATAGCACAGGGAGATCAGCTCGGTGCTTTGTGACCACCTAGAGGGGTGGGATAGGGAGGGTGGGAGGGAGGGAGACGCAAGAGGGAAGAGATATGGGAATATATGTGTATGTATAACTGATTCACTTTGTTATAAAGCAGAAACTAGCACACCATTGTAAAGCAATTATAATCTACTAAAGATGTTAAAAAAAAAGTGAGTGGCTACTAATGGGTGCAGAGTTTTTCTTGGGGGAGGTGCACAATCTTCTCTCAAGTTGCCTGTGGTGATGGGTGCACAGTTGTGAATAAGCTAAAAACCACTGAATCGTACACTTTAAGTAGGTGAACTGTACAGTACATAAACTATATCTGAGCAAAGCTGTTATTTAAAAACAGCATCTAGGGACTTCCCTGGTGGTCCATCAGTTGGGACTCCACGCTTCCACTGCAGGGACCACGGGTTCCATTGCTGGTCGGGGAACTAGGATCCCACATGTTGCACGGTAAAAAAAAAAAAAAAAAAAGTTTTAATAATAAAAATTAAGAAACAGCATCTAGGGAATTCCTTGGCGATCCAGTGATTAGGACTCCATGTTCTCACTGCTGAGGGCCCAGGTTCAATCCCTGGTCAGGGAACTGAGATCCCACAAGCCATGTGAGGCAGCCAAAAAAAAAAAAAAGTTTTTTTAATTAAAAATAAATAAAAAGAAACACAACATCTAGAGTCTGATCCAAATTTTATTTAAAAATCACATGTGATGAGAAAAGGTCAAAAATAGATACAAAAAATTTCAGACAGAGGCATTTTCTGAATGGCAAGATTTTACGTGATTTTCCTTTGTTCTTTTACTCTTTCCTGAATTTCCTCTAATGTGTATGTATTGTTTTCCTACTCAGAAAAGTGATTAGTCTAGTTCAATTTCATGATAAACCCTATACATTTAAGATATGTGGCCACTGGAAAACGGCATGGTAAATGGCTCATTCCACTTCACCGCCCTCAGAGATCAGGGCACCACAAAGCAGCCGCCTCACCCCACCCGTGGCTCTGCATTCAGGTCAGCCCTCACGATTTCCTCACAAGTCCACTGCTGCATCGAAACCAGTTCCATCTTCCCTCAAGCTCTACCCCAAATGTGAACAGTTAAGTGCCCAGGACTACAACTCTGAGGTTCCTACTGGTTTTCCCCACTGCACAGCTCAGATGACCAAGATTCTGGGTCTTGCATTTTTACCGCCTGGGCAGTCTTTTTTTTCTCTATTTCTTTTTTAAAGTCAGTTAGCAATAACTCAATGGGCCACTGATTCTGGATCTTAAGTGGCATTTTCTAATTATCGAGAATTGGTACTTCAAGATCATTGTTTTTCCTTTTTGAATTCCACTTTCTTTTTTTGAATGATCAGAATGAAGATGTATTGATTTACTTATTTTTTTTATAAATAAAGTTTTATAGCCCTGCCCGTTTACTTACGTAGTTTTTAAAAAAATTTTTTTGAAGTATAGTTGATTTACAATGTTGTGTTAATTTCTGCTGTACAGCAAAGTGATTCAGCTATACATATATATGCTTTTTCATATTCTTTTCCATTATGGTTTATCATGGGATACTGAATATCGTTCCCTGTGCTCTACTGTAGGACCCTGTTGTTTATCCATTCTATATATGATAGTTTGCATCTGCTAACCCCAAACTCCCAATTCATCCCTCCCCGATCGCCCCTTCCCCTTGGCAACCATGAGTCTGTTCTCTATGTGAGTCTGTTTCTGTTTTGTAGATATGTTCATTTGTGTCCTATTTTAGATCCCACATATAAGTGACATCATATGGTGTTTGTCTTTGTCTGACTTACTTCACTTAGTATGATAATCTCTAGGTCCATCCATGGTGCTGCAAATGGCATTATTTCATTGAATTCCACTTTTAAAGACTGAAAACAGTAAAAGAGGTCTTTCTAAGAATCAAAGACTCAGTAAACAAAGAACAGGCAAGACAGCACAGAAAAATTAAAAACACACATCCTCGATTGCTGAATACTGCTCTCAGCATTGTCTGCCTGAGATTTTGGGATCTGGAGGAAGTCAAGCAGGGGCGTCACAATGATAAGGTCTCAAGCAGCTCAATAAACTTGAGCCCTCCCCCCAGCTGTGGGAAAGTTTCCTAACAAGTATTCAACGTACCCGCGTCTATACTCATTCTATATGCATCACTACCAAAGAAAGAAAGCAAGATTGAAGTTGGCTGGATGTCAGCAAGGTGGTTAATAAGAGACCAGTCTAGAGTGCCCACAACGAGGTTAGGCAATATTTAACTCAGGTCGAATTTCTCAATGAAGGGTCAGAGCTTCAAGGAGATTCTGAAGGGGAATTTAATTGTGGCTTCAGGGCTTCAGGGCGATGGGAGCACTGTTTGTCTTAATAGTAAAACTTTTTCTTTACTCATGGAAATCTACAGAAGTTAATGGATTCATATATTAGCACTCTGCTCTGCATTTCATATGTCCTTTTTTTTAAAAAAATAAATTTACTTATTTATTTTTGACCGTGTTGGGTCTTCGTTGCTGCGCGCGGGCTTTCTCTAGTTGCGGCGAGCGGGAGCTACACTTCGTTGTGGTGTGCAGGCTTCTCATTGCGGTGGCTTCTCTTGTTGTGGAGCACATGCTCTAGGCACACGGGCTACAGTAGTTGTGGCTCGCGGGCTCTAGAGCACAGGCTGAGTAGTTGTGGTGCACGGGCTTAGTTACTCAGCAGCCTGTGGGATCTTCCCGAACCAGGGCTCAAACCCATGTCCCTTGCATTGGCAGGCGGATTCTTAACCACTGCACCACCAGGGAAGCCCCTTCATATGTCCTTTTATTTACTGTTCCTCCATATTTTTTTGTTTTGAATTGTGGTAAAATACACGTACCATATAATTTACCATCTTAACCATTTTTACAAGGACAGTTCATTAAGTACATTCACACTGTTGTGCAACCAACTTTCAGAACGCTAGTTGTCTTGCAAAACAAACTTTGCACCCATTAAACAACAACTCTCCATTTCTTTCTCCCCTGCAGCCCCCGGCAACCACCATTCTACTGTCTGTCTCTATGAATCTGACTACTTTAGATGCCTTATATAAGTGGAATCATACAGTATTTGCCTTCTTGTGTTGGGCTTATTTCACACAGCATAATGTCCTGAAGGGTCATCCATGTCGGAGCATGTGTCAGAATTTCCTTCCTTTTCAAGGCTGAATAATATTCCATTGTATGGACAGAGCATATTTTGTTTATCCATCCATCCACTGATGGACATTTAGACTGCTTCTACCTTTTGTGAATAATGTTGCTATGAACATGAATGTACAAATATCTCTTTGAGACCCTACTTTTAATTCTTTTGGGTATATACCCAAAAGTGGGATTGCTGGATCAATGTGGTCATTCTATTTTTAATTTTTTGAGGAACCACCATACTGTTTCCCATTCTCCTCCATATTTTTAACAGCATTTAAATGCTGTCCAACTTTCTATTCTCCCTGTGGGACAGTCACGTAGATATAAAGCAATTTATTGCCCTAGGAGGCTATAGTGTGGAAGCACCTGGGATATAAAATTTTGAGAACTGCCACAAAAAGACAAAGTAGGCTGTGTGTCCAGTTTAGAGTTCTACACAGTTCATTCAATAAATATCTATTATGTATCTCATACACGATAAATGCTGAGCCTAATGAGCTACTCTCTGCCTTGAAGGAGCTGACAGCCCAGCGGAAGGAACACAGACAAGAAGCTGGCCAATTACAAGGACAGACACTGCTGCTAAGGGACACATGTAGGAGGAATACAGAAAGCAAACCTGGGCTTCCCATCATCTGGCCGGCTCCAATTACTTCTTCGCTGCTTTCACTCTGATTCACGACATTTTGTTAGAGGGATCATCCTCCAGTACAGATCTCAGCAAGAGATTCCCCCATTTGTCTGCTTAAAGCCCTTCAGAGGTTCCCCTCTGCTCTCAGGATGGAGCCCACGGTCCCTGGCCAGGTGATGAAAAGCCCTCTTCCAGCTTCCAGTGTGATCGCGCTGCATCGCTGACAGACACTGCCTACCTCCCAGCTCGATGCCTTTGCCCCATTAGCTCCCTGAGCCTGCCTGCCTGTCTCTCACCAGGAGTGGGTCTCACTCCTGACTGCCAATCTGAATCATCTGGAGAAATTAAACAGCAAAAGCAAAAACAATGCCAGGGCCTCACCCCAGACAGAATGAATTAGAATCTCTGAGGGCAGGCCTGGGTATTTTGCAGCTCTCCAGGTGACTGTGATCTAAACCAGAGCTGCCACCACTGCCCTGTACACACAGGCACAACCCCCCTCCCGCAGCAAGACCAACCCAGCTCTGCTGCCATCAGCCGGAAGGCAGCTCCCATCCTGCCCCCACACTGAACGCGCACAACCTCTCTGACTTTGCATTTTGCTAGAGGAGCCTCATTAAATTAGGAAATGTTAAAAACGCTTGCTGTGCACAACTCACCTGAGAACCTTCTCTACAAACCACAACTGGTGACTGCAATGTTTTAAGTGTCACGATGCACCCAGAGTCCCGAACAGCCATTCCCGCACTTACCTTCTAACAGCAGAATACAGTGCACATCGAGCAACTCTGTGTGCCGTATACACTCATGTCATCTCCATCCTCACAAAACCCCCGACACAGGTATAGCACTTAGCTCCATCTTACAGATGATGAAACCTATTAAGAACATCAAATATTTGCACACTGGTTTTTTTTTCATGGTGCATATCACACGAAAAAGTTTTTTTTATTGTGTGCCTTCCCTACAAGACCACAGAAGAACGACGTCTGTTTCATTCACCGCTACACACCTGACAAACACCTGGTCAGGGCTTACTATTACTCAACAAATACTTTCTCCTCTCTGCTTGCAAGCATCATCCTTTTCACCACGGACAAGCTTGCTTGTACCCACTTGCGTCTAACTAAGCCCAGTGCCCCTCAGCTTCTTCCACGGGAGCCCAACCTCATCTCAATTCTAGTTCAGAAAATCATTTTAAAATATTCTAGTTCAAAAAAAGAAAACAGAAGCATGGTGCCTCCTGTGGGCTAATCAGGTGGGCTCCAGGAGTCAGGCCATTTGGGGATAAGGAGGGTCTAGAAGGTACAGTTCCCAGAAGTAGGGGGTGTCAAGTATGTGGGGGGGGGAGGGGAATCCAACATCCCAGAATTAATATGAGAATTAAACGAGAAAGTCCTTATAAAGTCCTTAGAACTATGTCCCACACTAAGCCTAACTGACAATTACACAGGACTACAATGAAAAGGTTTCCTTGTATCTACCATACCGGGCATTGTTCTAGAGCAGGGTGTCGGCAAACTTTTTCTATAAAAGGCCAGATAGTAAATACTTTGGCCTTTGCAGGCCATGCAGCCTCTGTATGGACTACTCAACTCTGCTGTTTTTGTAGCAGGAACAGCAGCCACAGACAATACAGAAATGAATGGATATGGCTTCGCTCCCATAGATCTCTTTTGCAAAGACAGGAAGGCTGGATTTGGCTGCAGGCCATAGTCTGCTGACCCCTTTCTAGGGCAGTGCTGTCCAATAGCAATATAATGTAAGCCAAAAGAATAATGTAAAATTTCTAGTGGCCACGTAAAAAACATAATACATTTTATTTAACCCAGTGTATCCCAAATATTGCTGTTTCAACACGTTGATGGATATAAAAAAACTGGGATAGTTTACATTGTCTTCTTCATACTAATTCTCCAAAATTCGCTGTTTTACACTTAAGGCACATCTCAATTCGGACTAGGCACGTTTCAGGTACTCAACAGCCTTATGTAGCTAGCGGCTACCATATTGGACAACACAGTTCTAGAGCATATGCTAGTACAGATAATGCTGAGATACACACCTATACCCCTAGCTTCCTGATACATATTAAAAACAGTTTATACAGTGCCAACAACAGTAGGCCCTGAATATCTGTTGACTGAATGCATACAAAACCTTGTAAATATTAACTGACATAACGGATATATGGACAAAGTGCACACATCCGCCCTAAAGCCTGATGAAAGATCAAAGAGAAAGTTCCAAAAGCTGGTAACAAATCAGCAATAACCTAGATCTGTTTAGATCTTTAGATCTAAGATCTAAAGAGAAAATTTTAATTTCTAGCCGTAACCCACATACATCTCTCCGGCTACACAGGGAGCCCCTTCCTCTGTGGAGAGGAATGATGCCAAATGTTGGTAGGGGCGTCGCAGTTTCTGAAGTCACGCAGTACTGCTCTAGGGCCCTTTCGCCTTACGACGACCCCTAGCAAAGGTGCAGCGAGGGGAAGGGACCTGCACAAGGGCCCACTCTGGCCCGGGTTCGGATACCAGTGGGTGGGGTGGAGCGACAAGCAAAGCCTGCTGCAAGCCGTCCAAGGGTGACAGCCTGGCACCCAGCACACAGGCAGCGGCGGCCCCGAAGGAGTGGCCCACCCGGGAGATCTCGGCTGGAGGAGAGGTGAGGGCGAGGGCACGTTCCGGTCTACCGGCCCTGGGCACACCGAGAACCTCCCCAAGCAGGGGTGGGCTTCCACTGGGAACAAGGACTCGCCCGACTGCAGTGACAGACACGCCGGCGAACACAGAGAATAGCTCACCGAGAAGCACAGGCGAAGCCCGGGAGGCCTCGGCGTCCAGATAGAACTTCCAGTCCCAGGGCGGGACCACGAAAGCTCAACCAATCCAAGCCCGCAAGCTAGAGAACACTGCCCGGGACCCAGCGCATGCGTGCTAGGGAAATGGCGCCTGCGCAGAGCGATCGGCGGCCCAGTGGGCCGGGCCGGGGGCCGGGCCCGGGGCCAGCCCCCAACCCACCCCCCCAACCCACCCCCCCAACCCACCCCCCCAACCCCCCCCACCCCATCCCCGCCACACACCCCCATCCCCGCAGCTCCCAGTCTGGGGTCCTGTGGTCTGGGGCCGACGGTCCGCACCGGGCCCTGAATTGAAAGAAGCTAGCCCTACTATTGCTTTTGAGCATCGAAGTGTGTTAACTACTCTGCCACCTACCCTTTCTGCTTCCAGTCAAGACAGCGCTCAACTAAATGTTGACAAAACTTTGGACAAAACTGTGAATTATCTATTTACTTAACGCAGTAATTAATTCAGCAAGTACCTACTGCACCTTTGGCATGCATCAGCTGATATGAAAGTAGAAAACATTCATTAAGCAGCCTTGTGCATCCTGCACTTCCCACCTGTACACATTCTTTACCGGCAAGGGTCCAATAAAGACAAAGTGTTGGTAGAACTAGAGAAAGTGGCAGCCTTCTTTGCTGACCCCATACTGGAGGGTAACTTGGGGGAAGGTTAAAGGAAGCAGGGTTTTGCTCTGGATTGGATGCTGTCAGGAAGCAGGGTGATTCTATGACTGAGCAATGTAATAAACCTTACCTAGAAGTAGGGAAGACAGGACCAAGACTAAAGCTGTAATTAGTAAAGCAGCAGCAGCGACTCCATTTTAAAAACTGTTGAAACATTGCAAGTTTATCCTGGATGTAACCTCAGAGACTAGTTTCAAAAGGCTATTGCTACAAAATTGCTTCTATCACAAGATCAAAGTGAGACACCTATTAGTCTACTTTATTGAACAGGCCGGGCTCTGTAGGGTGTAAGAAAGAAGAAACTTTTAATTTTTTCTCACCATTGCCTTGAAACAAGCTCTGTTGGTTCTCTCCTGCCCCTCGGCTGCTCTAGGGCTGGAGCTTGAGGCTTGAGCAAATCCCACAGCTTTTCTTTTCTTTTTCCTTCCAGTTTTACTGAGATATAATTGACATACAGCACTGGATAAGTTTAAGATGCAAAGCATAATGATTTGACTTACATCATGAAATGATTACCACAATAAGTTTAGTGAACATCTCATATAAATACAAAATAAAAGAATAAAAATGTTTTCCTTGCGATGAGAACTCTCAGGATTTACTCTTAACAACTTTCGTATTTAACATACAGCTGTTGTTAATTATCTTTATAATATTGTACATTACTTATTTATCTTATAACTGGAAGTTTGTATCTTTTGACTACCTTCATCCAGTTCCCCTTCCCCTGCCTCTGCACAGCTTTCCCAGTCACTTTCAGGTATAAAGAAACAATCTTATTTTTATGTTGTTAAATCCATTCTAATCTAATATCAGAACTTCTATTACTCAACCAATTCAAAGTGCTGACCCTCGCTCAGCTCAGGTGTGATCTGTAACTCTGTGGCCCAGCAAAGGGAAAGACACGTGGATTAATTTCTTCACTCTCCTTACTGTACCCTGTCTCTGCTTCCTGCGCTATTTTCTGGTCTCCCGAGGGTGAGGGCAGGAGGAGGAAGGAGTGGTAAAAAGGTCTTATTTGATTAGTATTGTGAATTGAATGGTCCCCCCACCCCCCAAGATAGATACGTCGCTTCCTAACCCTGGAACCTGTGAATGTGACCTTATTCAAAAAAAGGGTCTTTGTAGGTATAATTAAGTTAAAGATCTTGAGTAAGATCATCCCGGATTACCTGGGTGGGCCCTAAACCCAATGACAAGTGTCCTTAGAAGAGACAGAAGAGGAGAAGACAGAGACAGAGGAGAAGCCACGTAAAGATTAAGGTGGACATCGGGGTGATGCAGCCACAAGCCAAGGGACTCCTAGAGACACCAGAAGCTGGAAGAAGCAAGGACGCATTCTCCCCAGAGCTTTTGGGAGGAGCATGGTCCTGCCAACACTTTGAGGTTGAACCTGTGGCTCCAGAACTGTGAGAGAATACATTTCTGTTGTTTTAAGCCACCCAGTATTTTATGGTAGCCACAGGAAACGAATTCAGTTAATGATGTTGCTACCTAGTATTGGAGTTCTCTGTGTGCTGATATCCAAAGGCTGCCTCTTTTGTTCTTTTTGTGCGCTCACTTTGGGGATATTTTGGAGACCCCCCCTTGCTGGGAGGCCCCTTCTTACCCATTTTCTGGTTCAGATGATACAGTGGTTGACCATCAGCTCCTGCATTTGGTGGCATGTCCCCCCAGCCTTTTTCTGTTGGGTCAGCTCACCTGCAGACAGGCCTCTTGGGCGAGGTCCTTCCAGAACAACCCAGCTACTTGCTTCATGTGCACTTAGCCCTTGGCAAAGTCCCAGCAGCTCTGCCCCAACCAAGCCCTGGAGGCAGAGGCCGCGCCCTCTGCAGTCATACTAGACTTCAGCAGTCCCAGCTGGCTCAACTGTTGAGTTTTTTGGGCGAGTCATGCACCACTTCTTGTCCCTTTCAATTCAATTCGGGAGCACCTGTCAATTTCTCTGAGCGGTTCTCTCAAGTTCCCCTCCACTTGCTGGGAAGGTGGGAGGAAGCTTCTAGAATTCTAAAGGCCATCTTCCAATTTTGCCTTCTCCTGTACATCAGCTGAAAAGGGGTGACAGGCCATGGGTGCCTGACATAGTGTTGGGCTCCCCACTTAGCAGTGTGAAGATGGTCTAGCATGTCTCTCTATAAAAGTACCCAGTGGGCACTTAACACTGGGCTCAGATTTGGGTGAAACTCCAAGTCAGGAAAAGTCCCATTTAACATCCTCTTGTACCCAGAGTAATCTTTTTTGTTGTTTTATAAATTTATTTATTTTTGGCTGCGTTGGGTCTTCATTGCTGCGTGCAGGCTTTCTCTAGTTGCCGCGAGCGGGGGCTACTCTTAGTTGCGGTGCGCGGGCTTCTCATTGCGGTGGCTTCGCTTGTTGCAGAGCACGGGCTCTAGGCACGCGGGCTTCAGTAGTTGTGGCACACGGGCTTCAGTAGTTGTGGCTCGCGGGCTCTAGAGCGCAGGCTCAGTAGTTGTGGTGCTCGGGCTTAGTTGCTCCGCAGCACGTGGGATCTTCCCGGACTGGGGCTCAAACCCGTGTCCCCTGCATTGGCAGGCGGATTCTCAACCACTGCACCCTCAGGGAAGCCCCTCAGAGTAATCTTTAGCTCGTTTCCATACCTCTTGTTCTCCTTTCCCACACCATTTGCCCATTTTGCCATTTCTCTAGAATGTAAGTTATTGTACCCTAGATTTATGGCAACACGTTGGTAGAGAATGAAGGAAGCCTGGCTTCCATCAGTTGGTGGTACATATCATACGATGGAAATTCAGAGGCAGTAAAACAATATTTATACTAGTTTGTTACTGGGGATGCTTCAAAATTCCATGTAATCAGAAAAATGGAGAAAACGTACAAAAAGAGATGGGATAAAAGGATGCCAACTCAAACACCTCGGCCTGTCTACTCAGTTGCCTCCCGCATTGTGGTTAACAAATCTGAACCGAAGCCCAGCCGCTGGGATTTCACTCTGTCCAAGTGGCTTGGTACCAGGAGGAATGCGCCTGCCAGGGATGTGGACTGCTCCATGAAATGCCTCACCGCATTTTGGTTCTCAGGTTTTTCTTTTAAAAGGAGGTCGTTTTGTAACAGCAGTTCATCCGAGGAACAAGAAGTGAGCACTGAACTAAAAACCATTGGTCTGTACTGCTTCTTTTGTCTTTCGTGCTCGCACCCTTGTAGCCTCAAGGCTTATTCTCATGGACTCACCACTGTACACACCATCCACAGCCCCCCTTTCCCAACATGACCTGGGCGTGCGCCAGAAGGGACCATTCATCAGAAACGACAATATAAAGGGGAACCATGCTCATCCCAGGTCTTCTAAGTCTTCAGTGGGAGACACATTTGGCCAGAAGTGTACCATTCTGATTTATGGTGCCCAAGAGAAGCATTTTTTCCATTTCAGCCTCATTTTCCCCCATAACAACCTAATGCATTGTAGTTGCCACATGATTTGGCGCACACAATACTATTTTTGCTAGTTATTATTCATTTCAAACCTGACCCAAACACCACCTAGTTTTCTACCTGCTGAAGAGAATGAAGGTGTCAACTCCTTAGTTATGACAAGAGTAAATCACATAGTTTGGTATGTTGGCTGGGACAATTACATGTACTGAATACCAGCTTTTATGTAATGGGGTCTACGTGGTGGACTTTGGTGGGTTTTGGCCACCTGGCTTTCAGCCCACCTTCAGAACAGCCCATCAGGTGCCCCGCTCTGCCCTAGCCAGGGGGCAGCTACATGACCCAAGGGGGGCTGATTGCACAGTCCTCCCTGGAATGTGAATTTTAAGCACAGTAATGTGGAGACTAACATAGTAAGAGCTTATTCCTGCCATGGTGGCTTCCTGATCAGCAATGGCTTTTTCCCATTATTCTGCTTCTAACCCTGTAGTTCATTTCCAAGGCTGGATTTCTGGTCTTTCCATCCACCTGCACACTCCTGTTTCCTTACTGTAATTTCCCTTTGCTGTAGGTTAGTGGAGGTCTGCTTCTGTTGCTTGCTACAAGCAAACATTGACTCAGCCCGTCTTGATGAAGCTGTGTGATTTGAGTCATCGGAAGAGAATTCCTGATCTTACATGGTGCTGAAATCGCCTTCTTACTCGTTCCTTTGTATGAAGGCATTGGAAGCTGCTATTACAAAAGAGCAAATATTACTTAGGGAAGGTTACACTGCCAGCTCTTTACTCCTTCCACCTGAGTTTTCTTATAAGGGTCGTTTCTCTTTACTTGTCAGAGATCAGCAGAATGGGACTTGAACAAGTAAATGTTGATAGGGGTGAACTGGGAGAGAATGAGAGGTCTGCAAGATCAGATTCTTCAAGATCCCACGGGTGACTGATTGGAAGGTTCTCGGTACCCAGAAGCATGAGTTCACAAGACACTGGGGAGAAGAGAAACGGAGCCAAGACGAAGCAGGAGATGCTGAAGACAGCCCTCTTTGCTGCTTGCCTGCTGGCAGCCACACACATGCACATAAATTGCCAGGAGGGGGCACTGCTGGAACTCTGAGAGAGGGTCTGGAAACCGAATGAGGCAAGGAGAAAGTGTCTCCCTCTCAGCGGGGGAGCTGTGTGAGTGCAGCTCAAACTCAGGAGGAAAAATATTTTTAAAAGGACAGTAACAGGGATAGGAAAGGGGAGGCAGAAACTTTTATCACTGTGCAGAAAGAGCAACAGATGTGGGGAAGGTGAGCCTGTGTTCCAGGCTCCTGGGCAGCAGGAAAGGAAACCCTCAGGCCTTAGCTCCTGCCGAATGACTCCTCAAGACTCCAGTGCCATTTGCTTTCAGTCACAACCCGCCTGGTATTAAGAGACGAATTCACTCCAGGTGTCCCAAGTCAACTGGCACCAAGTCACATAGATGAGGTTCATCTTAAAGGGGGGGGGTAATACTTTTACTTTTTAAAGTAAATTTTTTATTGAAGTCTAACACATACATAGTAAAGTCAGGGCAGAAATCATAAGTGTGCTGCTCAAAGATTTTCACAGAGTGAACATGTCCCTTTAAAAAGCATCAAGAAACAATGACCACTCCCCCCAAAAGTCCCCCCCCTTGCGTTCCCTGGCAGCATCCTCTCCAAGGGTAAACACAGTCCAAACTTCTCCATCATAGAGTTATTGCCCCTGATCTCAAAACTTTTGTAAGTGAAGAGGGGAAAAAACTTATATAAGTGGAACCATACAGTATGTACTTTCTGGCTTTTTTTTTTTTTTTTTTAATTTTTTGGCCACACTGCAAGGCTTGTGGGATCTTAGTTCCCCAACCAGGGATTGAACCCGGGCCCTCAGCAGTGAGAGTGTGGAGTCCTAACCCCTGGACCGCCAGCGAATTCCCTGGCTTCTTTTCATCAATGCCACATTTTAAAAATTCATCTGTGTTGCTGTGAGTAGCATGAGTTTGTTCATGCTCATTTCTTGGTAATATTTCATTGAATAAATATACCAGTTGATTTATCCATTCTGCTCGCAAGGGACAGTATGGATATTTGAGTCGTTCCACTGTGATTATTACAGAAAGTGCCGCGATGCATTTCTATTGAGTATATACCTAGGACTGGAATTCTGGGCTGGTGATATGTACTGTTTTCGGTCATAAATGACACATGACCATAAATCGACATACCAAATCTTCTGTATGATTTTTGTACCTGAAAAAGGCACTTCCAAATGTGTTTTAAGCAACACTGTCAGTGAAATACATATATAGGCTCTCAAAGAAATTACTGAGAAGGAAAGAGTAATTAGTTCTTACCTAATTTCATTGAATCCAGCACTCATTGAGGGGGCTATGTTCTAGTTTGGTGAGAATAGGACTGAGTTGACGCCCTGCATTCAATTTGTGCTTTTCCTGGAATTTCTTTTCTGTTCTTTCCGGAGGGGAAGGGCCGAAAAAGGACCATTCCAGGGCGCGGCGCTGGGCTTGCCACATTTGGGAGCGCCGCCTGAAGTTGGGCGCACAGCCTCCCGACGCCCTGCCGTTGGGCTGGTGGAGGCCGCAGCACTGCTAGGGTTGTATCAGTCCTCCTGTTTGCACTATTTCTTTTTGCGACCATGGCCCCGCCTTAAGTATTTCTAATTAAGAAACAAAACCTCAGGAAACCGAAACTTAACCAGCCGCTCTCGCTTCTGTAATTACGCCTGCTGACCCCCCCCCGCAACCGTCCAACCAATCAGACGGCGACTAGTGTCTCTGTTTGAAAGTCAACCAATTGGCGACTAGTGTCTCTGTTTAAAAGTCAACCAATCGACGACTAGTGTCTCTGTTTGAAAGTCAACCAATTGGCGACTAGTGTCTCTGTTTAAAAGTCAACCAATCGGCGACTATGTTTGTACCGGTCTATAAAAGAGCTGTACTAAACTCCGCCAGGACCTCTTAGCGTCACCGGCAACGAGTGCGCGGAGGTCCAGGTTCGAACCTGCAATAAATGACCCTTGCCGTTTGGCTTTGACTCTCGACTCTGGTGGTCTTGTGGAGGGGCCTCGCGACCTTGGGCATTTCATCATCATGCTCTAGAAAAGTGGCCACAGGGTGGGAGAAACCATAACAAACAAAACCACAACCTAGAAATGGGAAACAATTTCTATAACATTCCCAAACTGGTTAGACATATACATAGGACAAGTTTTTGTCAAAAATATGCATATGGGGCTTCCCTGCTGGCGCAGTGGTTAAGAGTACGCCTGCCAATGCGGGGGACACGGGTTTGTGCCCAGGAGCGGCTGGGCCCGTGAGCCATGGCCGCTGAGCCTGCGCGTCCGGAGCCTGTGCTCCGCAACGGGAGAGGCCACAACAGTGAGAGGCCCGCGTACCGCAAAAAAAAAAAAAAAGCATACGTGTGCCCAGTAGTGGGATAGCTGGGTTGTATGGTAGTTCTATTTTCAGTTTCTTAAGGAACCTCCATATTGTTCTCCATAGTGGCTGTATCAATTTACATTCCCACCAACAGTGCAAGAGGGTTCCCTTTTCTCCACACCCTCTCCAGCATTTATTGTTTGTAGATTTTTTGATGATGGCCATTCTGACCGGTGTGAGGTGATACCTCATTTGGCACCACCTAGAGGGGTGGGATAGGGAGGGTGGGAGGGAGACACAAGAGGGAGGGGATATGAGGATATATGTATACGTAAAGCTGATTCACTTTGTTATACAGCAGAAACTAACACAACACTGTAAAGCAATTATACTCCAATACAGATGTTAAAAAAATATATGCATATGTAAACTTTTAATCCTAAACCCACTTCGGGGCAGCCCTTCTCAGCTCCAGGCCAGACTCTCACCACCCCTTACTACTGCCTCTAAGTCTATTTATAAATTGTTGTACAGAATCTTTTCACATGTATGCTAAGGATAGAATTTTTATGAAGCAGGACAGGACGTTTAAAGATGTAAGAGTTCCCCAGAGGTCATAAGTAACTACTCCAATCTACAACTCCATTCTCCACAGAGAAAAAAGGACCGTTATTTGTACACATTTACAGGAATCCCAAATCGTTTGTTGCCTTGCCATTCCCTGGCCCAACAGAATGAAGCTGCATCCGCACAGCGCCAGGACGATGCTTTGAATGGACACAGAACACAGCTATTTGGCATTTGCAGTCACTGTTTTACTGACTGGAAGAGACAAAAAAGGTCGAATTCATTTACAATGGCCTTTTAAATGTTGACCCGGTCTAAGCCTTCTTGAAGGGCCTCAAGCCCGTTAAAGGAATTTGAAAAAAAATCTACAGACAAACGTGGTTAGGGGCATTTCTCTATAAAAGCCAGTTTTTAAAAGGGAAACATATGTCTAGCCACTACCCCTGCCCCTCATTCTTGCTTGGGGAGAAACTATTAGTGATTTGGATTGTCAGTGTGATAGCACTCCACCTACCAAAAGAACTGCGTTTACTTGAAATGATGCTAAATGGTCATTATCCAATTGGCCCCTGTCAGATTTCTTAAATGTTCTAAAAGGCAAGAATACTTGATTCAAAAACAACCACTATTGGAGGAAAGTTATCAAATTATAACATATTCTAAAACTTTTGGATGCCATTTGCAGCAAAATGGATGGACCTAGAGATTATCATACTAAGTGAAGTAAGTCAGACAGAGAAAGATAAATATCATATGATATCACTTACATGTGGAATCTAAAAAGATGATATAAATGAACTTATTCACAAAACAGAAACAGACTGACAGACTTTGAAAACAAACTTATGGTTACCAAAGGAGAAAGGCAGGGGGAGGGGGAGGGATAAATTAAGAGTTTGGGATTAACATACACACACTACTATATATAAAATAGATCATCAACAAGGACCTACCGTATAGCACAGAGAACTCTACTCAATATTCTGTCATAAACTATATGGGAAAAGAATCTGAAAAAGAATGGATATATGTGTATGTATAACTGAACCACTTTGCTGTACACCTGAAAATAACACAACATTGTAAATCAACTATACACCAATGTACAAAAAAAATTAAATTAAACAAATAAAAAATAAAATTTTGATAGTTCTCTGCCACAATGTAGAATGATTTTGCTCTATGTTTATTTTGCAGAAACTAATTTACCTGATATCTTATGATCTGATTGGAACAAGATTTAAATAGCTGTCCTGAAAAAGAAAGCAGTAGTATCAAAGGTGAGAATGTTATCTGCAAAGCTATAAATTTATAAGCAGCCAACCTTGCTACCCAGTCTTTCTCACTGCCATCACCTCATCTCACTGAAGCCTGAAAGGTAATAAGAGTCAGATGTAGGGAGGCCATTCTCCATGGGCCTCTTGTGTTTCCACCTATGGTCTGCACAAAGGCATTGGCAGCTTTTGTTCTGTACTATCTTATCAAGGATGTTGGTAGAGCCTGGGAGAATAGAGATAGTATCTTATTTCTCAAGAGCAGATTCGTTTCCTGCCAAAGATAAAAATTTCATCTCCTTCTGGGGCAATGTTTGGGCAGGTTGGCTATTGGTCCCCTTATAAGATTGGGGCTTTCCTCAACTCAGAGTTCCTCACTGTGACACAAACTCACTGTGTACCTGGCATCCACCTGGACCCGCCTCTGCATTGCCCCACCCCCTCTGAGACTCGGGGTGGGGGACAAGGGGCAGTGGTGTGACCCTGAGGCCCATGCTACCTGTTGTCCCGTGGGTAATAAAGTCCACCTCTGACCCAGGAGTCTCGTGTTTTCTACTGACATCTATGAAACTGTGACAAGCCAACTTGTTAGCTTGCAAGTAGGGGAACAGTTCTTGACATCTGTAAACATCTTCAGGTAAAAGTATCGCTGAGTCATCCCACAAGTATTCTGTGCCTAAGAAAAAAAGAAAAGTACCAAAAATATAGGCTACATCAGGCCACATTAGGAATGAGTGCAATTTTAGGGAGGCACCAAGTGCCCGAGAAGAAGGGGTCATTCAGTACCCTTCCTTGCTTAGGACAGAGGCCCAGATGTGGTCTCAAATCTTTAACTCAGTGCTTTGGGCAGCCGCTGACATTCAGCCTCCTGAGGAGGCAAAAATGGGGTTCACACCATTGTTATTTCAATGTTAATATATACACTCGTGAGGCTGGAGGTCGTGGTAGATGCTGGTGAAGGTAATCTAGTCTATACAGCAGACAGGCAGCACCATTCAGTGGTAAGAAGTTTGGACAGCACTCAGGGCCTGTGGCAGGTTGAAGATCTTGGTGGTGTTGCAGACCCAGTCTGCACAGTCTGTCCTTTTCTCTCACAGTGCTTCACAGCCTGGAGACAAGATGGAGAAAAGAAAGCAGTTGGCTTGATCCAGATTGGGGCTCTGCCTGGTGGCTGTGGCAGAAAGACACCAGAGCACGGGCCTTGGGGAGGCAGTGGCAAGGGTGTCTTTGAAGGTATGGTGGGCCTTGGGGTCTAGGTTGTGTTTTATTAGAGAGGAGAGTCAAACAAGGAAGAAACCAAGAGATGGGGGGGAAATGGAAATGTCAGGGGAATGGGGGTTTCATTTTAAAAAGGTCAAAGGATAAGCATGGGGAGATTAAGAAGAGAAAGCCAGATCAATCAGGAAAGTTTGATGTTGGCGTTCAAGAGTTCAGAGGTGATGATCAAGTTCAAGAGGGGCCACAGGGCAGAGACTGAGGAGGAGAAGATGGTTACTGGAATAGAGGAGGTCAAAGAACCATGAGGGCAGGTTCTGAATGGGTCATTTGGCTAGATGTCACCACGATGGTTGATGGCTATGGTTAGAAGGACGGAGGGCCAAAGAGTTATTTAACTGCTCCTTCAAGGAACAGTGGCCTTTACGTGCAAGTAGAGAAAGAAGCGACTGTGGACAAGAGTTGGAGCAATGAGGATGCTGCCCTCAACTCCAGCCCCTGAAAAGCATGCAGTGGAGGAGGATGAGCAGCTTCATGTGATCTGGACGCAGGGGGAGCAGTGGCCCTGGGAGAGCTCAGTTCAGCTAAGGTTGAGAGACGGAGTCTGTTTACCAGACAACGGAGTATGTGTGATGGGGAGGGGGCAGAAATGGTGGGAGTTAGTGTCCAGAGGAGGGAGCCCATAACAGTGAGGGGATGAGAGAGTGGGAGAGGATGGATGACAAGGGGCAGCTGCATGCTGGGTGATGGCCAGGGTCAACATTTATGGGAGTCATGGCTGAATCATCTGACCTTAGTTTCCCCAAAGGAACCCAAGTATGATTCCATGCTACTTCAGGCTGGAGGTCCATGATGCTATTGGCCATTGACTGGAATTCAAAATAATATGTTGGTATTTAAGGTCCAAGAAGTTAATCCCAAACACTGTGGTCTTGTGGTAGAAATGGCAGGGGAGCCCACCAGTGGTCAGGGAAGAGTGGTCACCTGACTTTGGATTGTGTTTCGTTTGAAATACTAGATAGGCCAAGAGAGGTTTATTTTTGTCTTACTTAAGGTCAAGCAGTGACCAGTATGGGATGGGGTAGACATGCCACCATGTCATCAGGGACCCAGGCTTCCTCAAGCTATGTACTCCTCCATAGGTTGTGGCCCTTGCCCTCATGGTCACAAGGCAGCTCCCAGAGCTCCTGCCTTCACAGCCACATTGCAGGCAGGAAGGAGGAAGGGAAATGGCAAAAGGGGCTGCTAACCGAGAGCCTTCTTTAATGATCCTTCCTGGAAGCCCCACCAATGACTTCAGTGGGCTCCCCGATTTGAAAGAGAGGTTGGGAAATACAGCCTTTTAGCTGAGCACATTGCATTCCCCCCATGTATATGGTTATACTAGTAAAGAAAAAGGTGAGAATGGATATGGGATAGGCAACTAGAAGTCTCTGCTACAGATATTACAGAAACATGAAATATTTTTATTCAATTTAACTCATCTTTGTGTATTGATTTTCTCCCCCATACGTAACATAATTGCAGGCCTCCCTATTTCATTTCTGGTTCAATATCTCTTCCTGTAACCTGGATTACTGGGGCACTGTCCTTCACTTCAAGGTCTCCCCTCTATTTTCCTTTAATCTAAGCCAAACTATGCTCTCAAATCTCCTTGGTCACTGAAGAGATGGGGCCTGGGACTGGGGGGTCCTTCTTCAAGTTCTAGCACAGTGTCAGAAACCACCCGTCTCTAGGGAGGGTGGGAGGGAGGGAGACGCAAGAGGGAAGACATATGGGAACATATGTATATGTATAACTGATTTACTTTGTTATAAAGCAGAAACTAACACACCATTGTAAAGCAATCATACCTCAATAAATGTGTTAAAAAAAAAAAAGAAACCACCTGTCTCAGTTAGCTTTTGCTGTATAACAAACCACCCCAAACTTTCACATCTTAACACAACTATTTTATTACCTCTTGCAACTCTGTGGGCTGATTTGACTGAGCCAGGTAGTTCTCCATGTGGTCTTACTAGAAACACTGTTTTGGGGGTTTCTATAACTAGAAGTTATTCTAACATATACAGCTACAGTGCTGTATAGACTCTATGGCCAAAGAACTTCACACTAAGGGAAAACAATGTATTTTTTTCCCACCATCTAAAGAGGTTGTATGTGTTGGTTGTATTAAAGAGAACATTGTTGAAGAAGGATTACTTAAAAAAAAAGACAAGGAAGAAGGATTACTAAGAGTTTCAGTATAAAAAAACTCTAAGAGTAAGGCTACAAATTTTAAAGATTAGTAAGTGGACACCTCCTTGCTTTCCTTCCTTTTACAGCTCAATGCCTTCATTGCTTTCGGGCTAACAGGCAAATATCTGGGGAATCTTCTGTCTGGGCGCTCTCTTGAACCTCTTTCTGACCTAGAATCTTAAAACAGAATATACTTTCATCCTCAGGGAATACACTCAGGATTCATTACCACACAAAGCAGTTCTTGAATTCAGAAGAAAAGAGAAACAGAAAAGGAGGCATTAGTCTTTTTTGGAACCTGGGATCCAGGGTGGGTTAACATGGAAAACACCCTGGAGGGGCTGAGGCTGGTGATGGGCTCTGCTCGGCCACCAGGGACAAGGGCAGTTTCTCCAGCTCATGCAGAAAACTTAAGCTTAACCTCTCTACAGAACTTTCCTTCAACTGTCTATTTTGCATTTTTAGATCATAACCACACAACTCTGAAAATCTCCTTTCATGAGTGTGCCTGTAAAAAGTGCCTCCACGAAGGAAAAAGGTAGAGCTAGGCAGATCCACCAGGGGGCGCTCTCTGGGGTCTGGGGGTGTGCTTCATGCAAAGCTGGGCGTCCAGACAACCGTGCTGGCAGGACAAGTGGGCTTCCTTGGCCGGGAGCAGAAAGAGGGTCTGCATCAAATAGGGAACCCCCCAGGCAGGGGGAGAGGCCTGACACTCCGCGCGTCCCACGGCAGCAAATTGGATTTGGTATCTGTGGAAGACTAAGTTTCCAGACCTTATAGAGAACCCTGCTTCTTAGGACTTAAAGCTGACCCCATCTTACTTAAGGCGTGGAACTGTCTTCCCTTTTTCTTTCATTTGCCAGGAGAAACTACAATGCACTTTTCATAAGATGTATAAATTCACAGAAGTGATACAAAACACATCTCCCAGAAGGCTTTGCTCCTCCTGCACATGGCTTGCCAGCGCTTTCTCATCTCTTTTCTCTTCCTCCAGCCCCTCTTTCTTTCTCTCTTCATTCCTCTTTTTTGTTCCATGAGGGTTCCCATCTCTGGAAATGCTCTCTTCAGAGTTGAAGGGCTGCGAGTCAACCTTAGGGGCAGGAGTCCCCCCAGGTTCTGCGATGTTTTTCATTTTTACCTTCTTTTTCATGTTATTTTTGTGAGCAAGCAACTTCTTGATTCTGTCTTTGATGGTACCAGGTGCTCTGAGGAATTCCTTCACAGAATTTTCAGGGATAACTAAAACCAACAGTAAAAGAGAAGTTCCACATTGGCCAATAATTAGATCTCTCACGAAAAATGGAGCATTTAAAAAGCGTCAAAGTGCAGTACATGAATGCTTCCAGCATCAACACAGGGCTTCCCTGGTGGCGCAGTGGTTGAGAGTCTGCCTGCCAAAGCAGGGGACATGGGTTCGTGTCCTGGACCGGGAGGATCCCACATGCCGCGGAGCGGCTGGGCCAGTGAGCCATGGCCGCTGTGCCTGCTCGTCCAGAGCCTGTGCTCCGCAACGGGAGAGGCCACAACAGTGAGAGGCCCGCGTACCACAAACAAACAAACAAACAAACAAAAAACCCAGAATCAACACATATGAGGCTCAACCATTTGATATTTTAGGAAGAACTATATTTGCAGCTGTTTTAAGCAGTTCCAATGTCACGGTAGGATCTTAACGACTTTAATTGTTAAGAGGACAAACTTTTGTTTTGCTTCAGAGACTACGGTAATGAAATACCTGCTCCTACCAAGCTGGGCTACAGATTCCAACGTGATGGATTTTCCAGGATCCTCTAATATTTCTGCTTTCACAGCGGTATTCGCCAAAGTTGCTGTGGCCCAGGTGGTCCTGTAATTTGTTTAACTGTGATATTCAAAGATTATGGCTAGCATTATGTTGAACCATATAAATTGCCAATAATGGGCCATTTGTGACCTACAGAACAGTGATTTTTTTTTTTTTTTTTTTTTTGCGGTACACGGGCCTCTCACTGCTGTGGCCTCTCCCGCCACGGAGCACAGGCTCCGGACGCACAGGCCCAGCGGCCATGGCTGACGGGCCCAGCCGCTCCGCGGCATGTGGGATCTTCCCGGACTGGGGCACGAACCTGTGTCCCCTGCATCGGCAGGCGGACTCCCAACCACCGCGCCACCAGGGAAGTCCCAGAACAGTGATTTTTGATTCAATGTATACATACCTAATTTGTCTTCCCTGTTCTCTCTCCCCTTCGAATTTCTTCACCTCAGTCAACTACTATGAAAAGCTAAATGATTTTACTTATTGACTATTTATAGAGAGGCATCTATATTTACAGTTTTACATTCATTTCCTATTTCTAATCACTAAATTAAATTCTTTTTTAAAATGCACCTTTAAATAGACTGACAGGGGGCTTCCCTGGTGGTGCGGTGGTTGAGAGTCTGCCTGCCGATGCAGGGGATGAGGGTTCGTGCCCCGGTCCAGGAAGATCCCACATGCCGCGGAGCGGCTGGGCCCGTCAGCCATGGCTGCTGGGCCTGTGCGTCCAGAGCCTGTGCTCCACAACAGGAGGGGCCACAACAGTTAGAGGCCCGCGTACCACAAAAAAAAAAAAAAAAAAAAAGACTGACAGACATAAAAAAGAAACTTATGATAACTAAAGGGGAAAGGGAGGGATAAATTAGGAGTTTGGGATTAACAGACACACACTACTATATATAAAATAGATAAACAACAAGGACCTACTGTATAGCACAGGGAACTATATTCAATATCTTGTAATGGGGCTTCCCTGGTGGGACAGTGGTTAAGACTCCGCCTGCCAATGCAGGGGATGTGGGCTCGAGCCCTGGTCCAGGAAGATCCCACATGCCATGGAGCAACTAAGCCCGCGCACTACAACTACTGAGCCTGTGCTCTAGAGCCTGCGAGCCACAACTACTGAGCCCGTGCACCACAATTAGTGAAGCCCGCGTGCCTAAAGTCCGTGCTCCTCAACAGGAGAAGCCACCACAATGAGAAGCCCGCGCACCGCAACAAAGAGTAGCCGCCGCTCGCCGCAACTAGAGAAAGCCCACACGCAGCAACAAAGACCCAACATAGCCAAAAATAAAATAAATAAATTTATACAAAACAATCTTGTAATAACCTATCATGGAAAACAATCTGAAAAAGAATATATATGTGTGTGTGTATGTATAACTGAATCACTTCGCTATACACCTGAAACAAACACAACGTTGTAAATCAACTATACTTCAATTAAAAAAAATACAAACCATATGGATAAGAACAAACTCTCCTTTGACCATCATCCCCAATTCTAGAGCTCTCCCCAGAGCTAAGCACTGTTATCAGGGTGGAAATCATCCTTCAGACTTTGTCCACACTATTCATTTTGGTTCACACAAATGGACTCATGCTCTCTGTACTATTTGACAACTGCTTTTTTTATTCATGAATGTCTGGAGATACTGTCATGTTTGTATGTATAAGTAGTTCTACCTTAAAAAATGTATCTCTAGGGTGATTCCTCATAGTCCTCAGAGGATCAATGACCACTGGGGGAAAATGTTAGTGTAGAACTTCAGAGGTAGAAGAAAAAGGTCTTTTAGCCCAGCATCTTTGTTTTGTAAATGAGGCAACTGGGCAACGTTAAATGACTTGCCCAATGTAACTCAGCTACCCAGGAGCAGAGCTAGATTTGAGGGTAAAGCAGATGAATGAGTCTTTTTCCAGTCCTATTTCCATGGCATGTTTCTTCCTGCTTTAGGGTTAAGGGTTACTTTTCTCTAACTGCCTCAAATTCCTCGAGATCTAGAGTCTAAAGATGCATGCCCCCTTTCTGGGGATCAAATAGTGATAATAAAGAGTATTCAACTACACACTACTATATGTAAAATAGGTAAACAATAAGGAACCTACTGTACAGCACAGAGAACTATATTCAATTATCTTGTAATAACCTATAACAGAAAAGAATCTGAAAAAGAATATATATGTATAAATATATATATATATAAAAATCACTTTGATGTATACCTGAAACTAATACAACATTGTATACCAAGTATACTTCAATAAAAAAAAAAGAATATCCAAACTGATGTGAAAAAGTAATTTAATGGAATTCCCTGGAGGTCCAGTGGTTAGGACTCCACGCTTTCACTCTCGAAGGCCCAGGTTCAATCCCTGGTTGGGGAACTAAGATCCTGCAAGCCATTTGGTGCGGCCAAAAATATTAAAAAACTTATTTAAAAAGATTAAAAACCCCGACCTTTAAGATCAAATATATTGTCCTTTTATAAAACATCTAGGCATGTGCTAGTCTAAGAGTAAGCAAAAAGGGTCTAATACCACTGAATCAATTCACTCAATTCTACAACGTGGATAGAGTTCAGAGGGAAATGAAATAAGGGAGTAGGCACCAATTTCAGTGTCCAAAAAGAATATTACAAAAAGACATTGGATTGAGAGTTTGTTAGAATATTTTTCTTGGCAATATTTTAATCTCTTCTGCTCAGTTCCTTCTCCAACATTTGGCTGATTCGTTCTGTACCAAAATGGTAGAAAAATAAATAAGAAGAGGTCCACAATATTTTGTGTAATCAAAAGGAAAAAGAAAAATGCTTTGAAAATATATATACTCCTAATTAATACATTGCTCTTACTTTGAAATCAATCTAAGGTTGTGATGACAAGAGGTACATTTCTCTTTTCAATGAAATGTCCTAGTTATTTATCAATGTGACAGCCTGTAGTTACAGGTTCGAAACCAATGACTACTAATACAAATAATCCACCATTATTCATCTTCGTGAACTTCAGATGGCCTGTTTCAGCTGATTTGCCAGAAGTTGCATAAGCTCTGACTGTAATGTGCATATATACACCTTCCTCTGAAGGCCCCACTGTGCAATTCTGTCTAAGGGTCTCTGATTCTTTTCCCAGGACCCAGCATGAAAAATTAACAGGATATACCCATTCCCTGGAAATTTCCTTTATGCAGTCAGTAACCTAACACGGAAGACCTTTAATAAATAAGGAGGACAGGGTTTCAATCCACACCAGGCAAACCTAAACATCTGCCTTTGCTTTCTGTTTTGAAGTTTTGATTTTTCCTATTGAAAAAAAATAAATCAAACCATCACAACTTTTGTGGTGCCAACAATTTCACTCCTTCGGTATGTAAAGAGCTGGGGCAAGGATAAAGCAAACTATGCATACGCATGACTATGAATGGATACATCTGGCTGTATCTAGGTGTTGCTATTTCAAATCTGACACAGCTGATGACTGTTTCTCTTGAAAATTTCTTCATTAGCGCAACATCTTTTTTGAGGATACACAAACGTGGGAGGAAGTTGCCACAGTAGGAGGATCTGGCACATTTGGGGATCTCAGACATAAAAACAGGGAATTCCACAGTTTTCAGATTCACAGGCCAGTCTTCTGTAAATGAGGTTGACAATTTCTCTTTCGGAGCGATCTGAGATTTCTCTAAATATCCACTTTGTCAACAACTCTACCTACCTGAAAATCCTTGCTTTGCTTAGAGAAGACCACTATGATGTGAGAACATCTTTCCCAGGAGGAACATGACTTTGACATTCATTTACCTGTGCCAAGTTCACCACATGATCTCCTATCACCTGTCAGGGGAAACTCTCCTCTCATCTGAGCTTTAGATGTGGTCATGGGCAGAGAGGCTTAATCATGAATGAGGAACATACTGCACCATGAGGTGCAGGCATCAGGAAGGGGCTGGATAGCAGAGAAGCTGACCCAGGAGAGTTTGCTGGGGAGGAGTCCAGGAGAGGTGTCCACCCCAGAGGAGTAGCCGTGGGTCCTGGACACACTTATCCTGCCTTCAGGCACACAGCCCTGGAGCCCTGTTTCCTGGGTATGACTCCCAAGTCCCCACAACTTCTAGTCCTATGTCCTCAAGGCCATATTTAACTTCTGTTTGCCTCAGTCTCCCCATTTATAAAGCTGGGCTAAGAAGAGGGTACTTGTGAGGCTGAAGTGAGTGATCACATATCAATTACTAAGATTAGTGCCTGACATATATTTGGCCTGTGTTTGCTATTATTTTTAGATTTCATCACCAGAATGTTGAAAATCTTCTACTGAGTTAAAAAAATTTATTCCAGGCCATACCTCCAAACTTCTGTTTATGTTATTACTGAAAGAAAAAATATTCAATGACCTGGTTGTAGCGATACCTATGCTCTTGAATATGCTCTGTATAAACTGAATTAATAATGACCAAAGCATATTCCTAATGACTAAAGAAGCTGCTTTCCAATGGGAACGATCGTTGAATTTTGATAAAGAAGCCATTGCCACTATTACTCCTATTACTAGTGCATGGTTATCAAATATTTAATAATTCTGGGCTGGAGCTAAGCCCTATATGTGAATGTTTATTGATTATATATGGATGATTTCATGTAATCATCAAAACAATATTATGGGCCAGATACTATTATGTATATTTTGTAGATGTGGAAACTGAGACACTGAAAGGTTAAATAGTTTCAGTCCACAGGCAGTAGGCTAGGGAGCCAGGAATCAAACCAAGGCAATTTGATTCCAGAAGCCACGCTCCTGGTAACTAAATGACTTTAGGTCCTTTCCTAAATTGACTGGTACTACCCAAGTCGGGTAGTACTAAAGTTTTGATTTCCTTAGAATGACACATAGCTGCTGTCAAATTAAGACCAAATTATCGAACAGTGTATTGTTAATACTAACATATGTTAGAACAGTAAAAAAAAAACAAAACATACATCGACATTTAGGTTGCTTTGTCCTTTGGGTACAGACGGTGCATAAGGATAACTGACTAACTCCTCTTCTGTACTGCCACGTAGGGCCTAAACTTTCCCCAAAACAATGAACTCATAATAAAAGTTGCTATGTTATTACATAATACAATTTACATGGATACAAATGTATTTTATAACAGCATCTTATAATGCTGGATGCTAATTGGATGCAATTCTCTCATTTTTGTATGACTTTTCTTTGCACATAAGGGTGTATTTTTTGGCCATCCTTTAAGCAATGTGTGTTAAGACTTTAAGATCAATTTTTAAAAGAGACATGGCTGTTTATTTTACAGAGAATCAATCGATGCAGAATGGAAAGGACTGGGCAAGTAATACAGTGAATGACCCAAAGATAACTTTCTCTTGTATATAAATATTCTGGCGAAAGACTAAAGAAATGATTCTGCTGCAGAATGGATAGTAACAAAATGAATGATTTTCAGATATCAAACAGAACACTGTGATGCATTTGAGGTTTCCAAGAATCAGGAAGAATTTGTTTTACCCACCCCCCTCTACTAAAGTTAGAGTTGGATGGTCAAAGAAAAACGTTAAGTTTTCTTGACATAAGAAATGTTTGGGGCTGACAAAAGTATGCAAACAGCTCACGCAGCTCTATGTCAAAAAAACAAACAACCCAATCAAAAAATAGGCGGAAGACCTAAACAGACGTTTCTCCAAAGACATACAGATAGCCAAAAAGCATGTGAAAAGATGGTCGACATCACAAATTATCAGAGAAATGCAAATCAAAACGACAACGAGGTATCACCTCACACCAGTCACGATGGCCATCATCAAAAAGTCTACAAACAATAAATGCTGGAGAGGCTGTGGAGGAAAGGAAACCCTCTTACACTGTTGGTGGGAATGTAAATTGATACAGCCACTATGGAGAACAGTATGGAGGTTCCTTAAAAAAAGAAAAAGAGAACTACCATATGACCCAGCAATCCCACTACTGGGCATATACTCTGAGAAAACAATAATTCGAAAAGATACATGCACCCCAATGATCACTGCAGCACTATTTACAATAGCCAAGATATGGAAGCAACCTAAATGTCCATCGACAGACGAATGGAAAAAGAAGCTGTGATACATATATACAGTGGATCATTACTCAGCCATAAAAAAGAACAAAATAATGCCTTTGCAGTGACACTGATGGACCTAGAGATTATCATACTAAGTGAAGTAAGTCAGACAGAGAAAGACAAATATCATATGATATCACTTATATGTGGAATCTAAAAAAATGATACAAATGAACTTATGTAAAAAACTGAAACAGACTTACAGACTTCAAAAACAAACTTATGGTTACCAAAGGGGAAACGGGGTGGGGGGAGGGATACATTAGGAGGTTGGGATTAACATATACACACTACTATATATAAAAAAGATAATAAACTAGGACCTACTGTATAGCACAGGGAACTCTACTCAGTGTTCTGTGGTAACTTATGTGAGAAAAGAATCTGAAAAAGAATGAATATATGTGTATGTATAACTAAATCACTTTGCTGTAACCTGAAACTAACACAACATTGTAAATCGCCTATACTCCAATAAAATTTTTTTTTAAAAAGAAATGTTTGGGTTGATGTAGGATTTATAATTTCTAAACACTGGGCTACAACATCGAAAATGCGGGTTGCAAACACCTACCCCCTTGCATGCTTAAAGACAGTGTCTTCATTTCGATGTTGATAACACACTGTGGTTTCAAGAGGGAGCAAATGATCGAGAAGGAAGAGGACACCAGATTTACTCTGGCCACTTCTTCCTAATCCCTTTGATTCTTTAGCTTGCGGGCAGGGGTGGGTACGTGGAGGTGAGTTGCCCACTTACTGACACAGGTGTTTTCCCAAGGCACCGTTTTTTTCTCTGCACGGCATTTTTTTCTTTTTTACATTCACTTTTACAGGATTTCAGAGTCAAGAGGAGCTAGACCTTAAGGAATATGATTGAAATTGTGCTAATAACAGTCACAGCCTGAGCTAACTTTATTGAGCATCTACTATGTGCCCAGCTCTCTCCACCTATATTAGTTACTTCATTCAAATCTCGCAACGAACCTATGAGAGAGCTACCGGGAGGAATGTGGGCTCTCTCAAAGCAGAACCCGAGAGGAGGATTTGGGTGCAAGTGGTTTACTTAGGAGGTGGTTCCAGGAGGCTGAAGTGGGGGAAAGGGCACAGTGAGATGGGAAGGGAGAAAAGTCGAAAAGGTACCTCAATGGACAGGTAATCACTGTGGGTGAGTGGGGCTCAGTTCTGCAGGGGACATCTGGGAACCAGCACAGGACCCACTTCAGAACTGTTCCACTGCACAGGGGAAGCTGGGGGATTTACGCACAGACCCGTGGCTTTCACAGCTTGAGGACTGCCCCCAGGGGTGTACCTGCCGGGGGATGGGCACCCTCTAGAGGAAGCCACAAGGCCACGATGCAGACAGAATCCATGGCACCAGGGCTAGGGGCATGCACAGAACTGTCCACCCGCGTCATTGAAATTAGGGGTCTTCAAGGGACTGTGGCCTGGCCCCTTATGAGCACCCACCACAGGACCACCAGGAGCCCCATTTTGGATAGGAGGAAACTGAGTTTAGAACGGGGGAGCAACTTGTGAAAGGTCACAGCCAGTATGGGGCACAGCTCAGGTTCAAGTTCAGGCTTTCCTAGCCCCTGAGCCTGGGCTGCTGACCATTACATCACACAGCCTGAGACAAGTGAGGCCGGAACAGACATGTGCAAATTTGGTGGCGTGAAGGAGCACTTGACCACTGATCCTATGTGGAAAGCTGACTTATTCCATCTCTTCTCTGAGGGCCTCTCAAAATTATGGCATCTTTCCCCCCATCCCGCCCATGCAGAGCCCTGCACAGGCAGCCAGTCTCTCTCTCTTTCTTTGAATAAAGTTTCAGAAGGACACCATGGGTACATCTACACAGAGGGACAGAAACCATAGAATCAAGACTGAGTAGCCACTGAATCTCAACTCCAGCCCAAGGCGGGAGTCCCTCCCGGAGGCCCCGGTCCCCACTCCACGGGGTCCCCTGCTCCACTCTGAGATACACAGTGGGAAAATCTGTAAGAGAGAATGCAACCCCACCCACTGGCCTTCTTCGGCTTTGGGAAGGCAATTTTATTTTACATTCGTCAAGATATTTATAGGCACAATGTCTGCTTTTCAACACTTTTTTTTCCCTTCCACGTTAAATGCTGCCCGGTTCTTTTGGCAGTTCTTCATAGAATGTGATTTCCAGACTCACTTTCTTTGCTTATATTCTTCTGTACATCATCTCGCCCAGCGCCACTGGGGTAGGGTGAACCTTTTATGGGTGTGGGGCTCAGTGTCCGTCATGGTGTGGACCATTCATTTTTCCCATCACTGAGTGGCTGCTCTGTTGTGACACTGGGAGCATCAGCCAGATGGGGGCACGGGATGGGATACAGGTCAAGGGACCGTTTGTGACCGTATTTATTGGAACATGTGGGAACGCTGCTAAGGGGCCTGTGAGAGAGCAGGGTCAGGGCAATTAACAAATCTAGGCACGTGATGAGCCAGTGCTAAAAGGCACATGATCAGAGGATAAACCTGGATGACTAAACACAGTGGGACACGGTTGGCCAGGGGAGGGACAGTGCTGTAATCGTTGCTGGCTTGTCTTGGTAGACATTCCCGGGTCTCACCATGATCTCTAGTTTTCTTCTCTTTTGGGATGCACAGCAGGATTATATGTATATTTTGCCCCTGATTCCAAGCTGAATTAAGTAAGAACTGGTGGGTGACTGTCCACACTTCCTTCCGTGCTGTGACAAACCCTACGGCCTCAGATTGATACCGTGGTATCATAAGATGGTGGGGCCTCTGTCAGCCTGGGTTCCTACGTGACAACACGGAGAAGAAACACCCTGACAACTCTCTCCAGATATAGCATGAGTGACAAAGAAACTGTGATTGCTGTTGTAACTGTGGACAGCACTGACATTTTCTTGTTATACATTCGCTGTATCGATTTCAGAGTTTACCACCTGATCACTGAGGAATTCAGCAGCAAGAACCACGGGACTCAGCTAGCCAACAAAAAAGTGAATACAGGCTTGAGGAGCATGATAAAGTGACATCAGCTCCATACTTGGTTTCGGTTGTGCGTTCTGGAAAAAGCCATGGTTAAAAACCTTCTGTGGTTCTGAGCCACTGACAACTCGGGATTGCTCGTCACTGCGCCATCACTTAGCCTATCCCAAGAGATGCATTTGCTCAGTGTCACTTGTCCTCAAATCTTATTTTCGGTGTTTGAAAATATGTCGTGACCAGAAGAACCTCCAGAATGCTTGCTGTAGTTTAAGCACCGTGCCTATGGCTTCTGTGAAAATTGGAGATGTGGTTTGACTAGCCAAGAAGACAAGCCTGAGACAGAGGTAAGTTTCCAAACACTGTGTGCACACATCTCACAGCCCCCCAACACACACCACACACACACACACACACACACACACACACACACACAGCGGGAGGAACAGGAAGTAGACATGGGGAAGTAGACATGGGGAATAGCAAAGACACCATGACTGAGTGGACTTACCAGAACACTGAAGTCCACTGCCAGCATATTCATCCTATATGGGCAATTGATGAGGAGGGTGTAATTTTCTCCAGGTGAGTATGGCTAAGTCTGCCTCAGCCTCCAGCTATGATTTATAATATCACTATGATTAATAGTATATTTAGGTTGATGGATGGTGACATGTGGTATAAAACTGATAGGGGTGCACTTTTGTCATGTAAATAGCGTCAGGCCTGTTGTTCATGGAATGCCTTGTGTTACTTCAGACGCTCAGAAGTGAAATGGGGAAAGTCCTACTTTTGTGACAAGAGCGATTTTCATGAGGGTGGATGCTGCTGGATTAAAGATTTTTGTTATTCTTTGTGTTCTTTGACCAGAGTATATTAGATTAATGATAATAGCCATTATAAGTAGTATTGATGTGCTGGATTGTTTTAGGAAATATTTGTTGGATGCATATGTAGCTTATGGGTTCTGTAGCTTATCCTGTGAGTGGATAAGGAATTCTGGAAGGAAGGTATCCTCACCCAAGGAGAGCAGGTTCCTATACTTCTCCAACATCACATCCCTGTACAATTCCCATTGATCTTGGGCCAGGCATTCTCTCTCCTCTTGAGAGAAACCTATGGCCATATCCTGGTATGTCAGCAGTCCCTGAAATTAAAAGTACACATGCCGTGTGGCCACGGGAAGAGTTCATGATGTGACCCAAGAAGAAAACAGCAAGTTAAGAGAACTGGTTTTAATTTAGAAGAGTGTCTTCAATTATCTACATATATATATATATATATATATTTTTTTTTTTACAAAGTAAGTTTCTCTATCTTTTTTCTAACTACAAGAAAAGAGTATGGCATGTGATCCACAAAACCAGTATAGAGACTATACTTATCTGGAAAAGAAATGATAAAATGATGGTTTCAACACAGGCATATGCATTTTTGAGTGTTTTATTTATATCAAACTGGATAAAATGTGTGTATTTCTCAGACAGAAAAGACATGTCGAGGTAGAAATGAGCCTTTCAACTATCCATGGGTACACAAGTACACTGGGGAGATTGTAAAAGTGCAGATTGTGATTCAGTAGGTCCGGTGGGCCTGAGTTCTATTTTTTTAGGAAGCTCATTTTTAACTAGTGATGCCACAGTCTCTGATTCATTAACCACAATTGGGAATAACAGAGACATAATAAGGTCAGGTAAAAATTCATAGTTAACTTTGAACTTAAAGTGTTTTATGGATTTTACACCTTTAATAGAATAGGAAGCACAGCAGCAACAATCATTTGTGAATATTTACTCTAGACCGTGTATCTTTCTAACTGTTTTGTGTAGGATTCCAGGAAAAAGGCCTGGGCTGCGGTCACAGTGGGCGGGGCCCCCAGGCCGGGCCGCCCATCCAGGACCCCCGTTGGGGCCCTGCGCTCCTGGCGGCTTCTTCCCCCGCCGCCCCCTCCCTCCCAGAAGGCCTCGGGGCAGAGCGGTCCCACCACCTGCGCCTAGAACTGAGCCCGCGTTTCCGTAGAGCTTGAACTCCGAGCTTGAACTGCCGGCTCGGGGTCTCTTCCCTCCGCCGTCACGGAACTGCCCCGGAGGCCGAGGGGAGGGCGGCCTCACTGAGGCTACCAGCTCTGGAGGGGCCCCGGCGGCCGAAGCCAGGACAGTCGTGGGGACGGCGGGACGGGTAAGTGGGCGTCGACCCTCCGCCTGGTCCGGTGCCCGGGCGGCAGCGCAAGACCAGCTTCTGAGGGGCAGGGGTTCGCTGCCACCCGCCGCTGCTGTGCAGAAAGAGCGGCCCCCAGTGTCTGGTCCCGGGGAACTTCGGTCCCTCCTCTCCCCCCTGCCCTCGGCCTGGCTCGCGGGGCCTGGGGGGCGTGGGGAGGGGGTCGGCCTGAGCGTCCTGAGGGGAAACGGGGCAAGGGAGGCGCAGGGTCTGGCTGCAGCGTCAGCGCCTCTCCTCCCGACTGCGGGGAAAGCGGCTGAAATCTCCTCCCGAGGCTCGCAGGCCCCTTATTCAGCCAGGTCCCTCTGCGCTCCTTCTTTCCTGAGCTAAAGTACCGTGGGGGGGGGGGAGGGGACCGGGCAGGGGCCTGGCGCAGGTAATGGGGAACATCAAAAGGTGATTGTTAACTAAGGAAAACCAGCTCTCCCAACTTCAGGAATGTAGCGCTTTTCTTTGTATGCGAAGATGCCAGAGTCTGGGCTCACTGAAATCCTTCGTTTCATTTGCACCTCAGCTCTCTGGGGCCTGCATTCTGTATTTGCATATCCTGAGTTCCGTAGGGCCCGCGGCTCACACTGGAGGGCTGCAAGTGCTGATGACTGGGACGTCCTTTGTTTACTGAGATGGCAAGAAATATTCCATTTCTCACAGGCTCGAGGGGCAGACAGTGAAAAGAGTAGGAGAATCTCACTCGGCATGTAATTTAGCTTATATATATATATATAATACTTATATTTAACTGTGCTAATAGAGGCTCTCAAGTCCAATCAACTTGTACTACTGCCCTCTATGTATTAATTTCATCAAAATCATAAAATAAATGCCTATAGAATTGACTTAATCCATTTAAATAGGATAATGATTTTTAAAGGAAACATAGTAGAAATATAACAACAAAACCTTTACCACTGAAGGCTGGATCAGGAACAACCTAAATAAATGTTCCATTGTTAAAATATTGAAAGATGTGTTCAATAGAAATATCAACAAAAATGACAAATAATAAGGGCAGCAGAATGTTGAAATGTTCTACCTTTATCATTAAAGTGGCAGAAAATCATTTATTAGTAGGCACTGGGGGCAGAAGATGCCTGATTTTATATCTTTGTCATATTTGTACAGTTGTTTCAACAAGTAACTTAAAGACAAAATGGAAAAACAAGGAGGTTTGTGCCTGAGATCATGTTGTTGTGAAACCAGGGATGGCCACCTTGTGCCAGGTGAGTTAAGTTTACCTGGCAGGTAGACCGCAGAGCTCCTGAGAAGCAAGGGTTGGAATTTTTCTGCTGGTTGCCGCTTAGGTTCTGTGACTTGACTGATTGTGAGTCATGTTTCAGGAAAGACCTGATCACAGGAAAAGGGTGGGAATAGTGTGATTTGGGGAGCAGCTAACAACATTCATCACGGCTCATGGCCTGAATGAATTTTAAAGAAACAGGAAAACAAATGCTTCTTATGGAATCAGAGAATGTGAGGGCTGGACAATCCCACAAAATGAGGAACACCTGTCCCATTTTCCAGATGAGAAAACAGAGGCCCAGCAAGGTGAAATCCCTCACCGAAGTTGCACCCGTCTCTCCTCCCCACTACATGGTTCATGAAAGCAGGACTCTTCCTGTCGTGATCACTGCTGAACCCCAAAAAGGGCCAGGTATCTAGCAGCTGCTCCAAAAATTTTGGTTGACTGCAGGAACAATGCTGTTTCTTTCTTTCTCACTCTTATTCAGGATTGTGCCAAGAACTCCCCAGTTTGCAATGTAATTCTATAAATGTAAATATTAATTGAGTTTTGTTGTGATGAGGACTTAGGCTTTCAAGGTAACAGACTTGGTTCAGATCTTGGTTCTGCCACTCAATAGCTGTTTGGCTTTGGGAAAATTACTAAACCTCTCTGAGCTTATTTCCTCCTTTGTAAAGTGGGGATAAAACTATCTGAGCCAGCAGAGCACCTGCATGAGAGATGTGCACTAAATATTGGTCTTTCTCACTCTCCCACGCCATCTCTCTGTTCTTCCCAGAGAAGTTGTACAGAAGGATATAGTACTTTTTAAAAACAATTAATTAATTAATTAATTAATTTTTGGCTGTGTTGGGTCTTCGTTGCTATGCGCGGGCTTTCTCTAGTTGTGGCGAGCGGGGGCTACTCTTTGTTGCGGTGCGTGGGCTTCTCATTGCGGTGGCTTCTCTTGTTGCGCTTGTTGTGGAGCACCGGCTCTAGGCGCGCGGGCTTCAGTAGTTGTGGCCTTCAGGCTCAGTAGTTGTGGTGCATGGGCATAGCTGCTCCGCGGCATGTGGGAGCTTCCCTGACCAGCGCTCAAACCCATGTCCCCTGCGTTGGCAGGCAGATTCTTAACCACTGTGCCACCAGGGAAGTCCGATATAGTACTTTATAAAGAGGGGTTTTAATTTATTTCAGATAGTGTACATTTTTCTTGTAGAAAAGATTATTCCACTATAGAAACATTAACACGCAATACCACTACAAATGCAGTATTCTATGGGTTAGATGTTATCAGTAATTTTATAAGTAATTGGGCAAAGGCCAAAGCACTAGGTACTGGGGAGTAAGAAGACTCAAATCTGGGGTGCCTCCCCACCCCAATTTCAAGAGCAGGGTGTGTTTTTCAAATCCGTATTTCATCTGGTCTTTGCTTCTCATCCATCCTCTGTGTCTGTCTTTCTCAAGAAGGCTCAGATCCTCTGCTTTCACACCATCCCGGCTGGCTGTGCCCCAGCTCCCGCCCTGGAACCTCTGCATGCCTGGGTGTGCCTGCTCTCCCTGTGCATCAACAGCTTTGCCAGGGAGGTGCTGTATCGTGCACTGCTCGCTGTACCCCAGAGTACCTAGACCCTTCTGGTACATGAAGTACACCCTCATCACCATGAGTGCACGCCCATCCCCTTACCTTATATCCTGCCTCTAAGCCAGGCTTGGGGGTGACTGCAGTGTGCGTTCAGCTGTGTGAGCTGCTGGGATCGAAGTGAAGTTCCCAACTTTTGAAGTTGCAGTCTTGAGGGGCAGACAGTGATTTAAACTCGGGTCACCTGACTTAAAGGGGGGGGCTGATTGATTTAAAGCCAGGGCAGCTGACTTAAAGCCTGCGTCCCTCAGCTGCAGGACGAGACCAACTTTGGCGGTGCACGGGTTCGCTCCAAGCCAGCACTGCTGTTCAGGAAGAGCTTCCAGTAGCGCCTTAGTGCAGGGGGACTTGGTGCGTTGTCTTGCTGCTGCCCTCAGAGGGGGGCCGCCTGCTCTTCTGGAGGAGAATCAGGGAGGGGGAAGTGCAGAGTCCCGGCTGGAGTTGCGGCACCCCTTGTCTGATGGCAAGGAAAGGGGGGCGGGGCTGTGTGGTGTCCTGGGGCTGCACTCACCAGGTCGACTCAGCCTCTCAGCCTCCAAACCTCCCCCCACACACCCCACAAGAGTCTCCAATAATATGTAATTGTGCCTTAGGTTCTCGGTCGTCAAACTCATACCCAGGCTCCCAGGTCCCTTGATTCATCCAATTCCTCTGTGCTCTTTCTTCTATTAGATACAGTCCCAGAGGGAGGGGCTGGGGGATGGGACCGGAGGGACCCTGGCAGCACTGGCCTCAGCTGACTAAAGAGATCTGGGGCCTGCGCTCTCACATATGTGCGAAGACCCTTAAGGCGGAATCGAGGGGGCCAGTTAGAGGCAGTCCTTGCTGCCTCAAGTGATTATGGATCACCATCGGGTGGGGAGCACGCTGAGCCATGAGAAGTACTGTTAGGAGGACGTGTTCCTCCCTCGGCTTCAAAGACGTGGGTGGGCTACAGGACTCCAGTTCCCCTCCAGCTTCCAGGTCCGACTGCACCCCAGCGGCCTTGCAGACCTGGCTTTCTGTCCCAGAACTTGCCAGGCTCCAGGAAGAATCCAGACTGCAGAGATGGTGCCTGAGTGCTCCAGCTTAAGAAGTGCTGTCCCTGGGGACCCAACAGTGGAGGGAGGAAGGGTGAAGGGAGTAGGGGGGTGGGGTAGGGAGGGGTGGCTGCCCTGGGAAACGTTGAGAGAGAAATATCGCCCCCCACAACCCCTGCCCCCTGCAACTGACCCATTGATGTCATAGGATCTCTGGGCCTTTTAGTCAGAGATGCCTCTGCTTCTTTACTCCTGTGTTCAAAACTATGCAAAACCAACTCTTCATCCTCTTGCTGCAATGCCAGGACTTTTAAAGCACTGTTCTTTTGAAGCTCTCGTTCCCTAAACTGCAGTTTGGAGCTGTCCCAGCTATTTAAAAGTTTTCTCCTTAAACTGAGCCTAAATCCTACGCTTTTGGGAAAACTACCTTCACCTCAGAGGAGATCGTCTTTTCTGTCCATTCCTTCTTTCTACTTCCCTCTTAAGAACCCCTGTGCTCAAAGAGCTTGGTGATTTATTTTTTGCTTGATGTCAAAAAGAAACCTTCCCCATGCACCCCAAAAAGCTTTCCTGGAACATAGGTGTTTCAAAACCATGACAGTGTTTTGCAGTTAGTATACCCTGGGTAGACTGCCTAGCAATCCCTCCAAGAGCCAGAGGTGAGCGACACCTTTACTTATTTGTTTGGATGCCCTTCAAGTTTAGGAAGGTCCCATTCTTGTGCCCCAGCAGATAAGACAGAGCCCTGGATGGCTGTAGCTGTGATGAGATAACTTCTGATGGTTTTATTTCCTTTACTGAGCTGCTGCTTCTAGGTTAAATTCATTTTATTACCTGTCCTATTTTTGTGTGTGTGTGTGTGTGTGTGTGTTAAGCGGGCCTCTCACTGTTGCAGCCTCTCCCGTTGCGGAGCACAGGCTCTGGACGCGCAGGCTCAGTGGCCATGGCTCACGGGCCCAGCTGCTCCGCGGCATGTGGGATCTTCCCAGACCGGGCATGAACCCGCGTCGGCAGGCGGACTCTCAACCACTGTGCCACCAGGGAAGCCCTACCTGTCCATTTTTAAAGAAAGACTGAGAAAGTCACTGTAATAGGTCAGGAGTCTGAGCTCAGGGTTGGTCAAAGGTACTCACAGGGAGGAAGGTGGTTAAAAGTAGGTGGGTAAAATAGGAGGGCTGGAAAATACAGCTGGGACAACCGTGTTCACCGTGCGTGCTAATAAAGGCCAGAATCTCCTAATTTATCTCTGGTGGGAGATTCTGATGGTTTCACAGGATCAAACTCAAATCATATTCAAACTAGGGGGCTTCCCAGAGGGCGCTGAAGCACCGGCAGAGCCCACCTGCACTCCCACTTTGGCACTCCAGGATCAGAGTTGGGATTGGGGATGGGGTTGCTGTAACCCCAAGGAGGTGAGCAGAGAGGAGGAGTTGATTACCCGCCTCCTCTGACTCTCTGGCCCAAATTGCCTGGCTTCACAGGGGGGACAGAGTTTTGCTGTCAGCAACTGATGGGGCACTTCCAGGCTGGTGGGGTTGCCCAGTGGCCCGACAGCCTGACAGGCTGTCTGCGGTGTGACCGCCCTTTGTTTCTCCAGAATCTGTACATCAGGAGGTGCATGGTTGCGGGAGCCCATTCACCGCCCTCCCCCCAAGGGGGATGGCACCTTCCCTGGCTGTACCCTATGATCACCAGGTACTTGAAATGAATGCAAGTTTTTTGACTTCAAGGAAGAGTTCACATAACCCCTTCTGCCTCGTAATGTGTGGGATTTACTATAATGGAAGGACATTATGAAGAACAGGTAGAAAACTCACCTCTTGGTCTCCATGTAGGAGTTTGTTTTGCACGAATCCCTCCTACATGAGTAGGTAGCAGAGGTTTATTTTTGTTCCCGTGTGTGTAGTTGTGGCAGAGGATGTAGGTATGGTGATTTGAAGCCCTCAAAGAAATATTCTCAGAATTCTCAAGACTTCTCTTGATTGGAACCGAAAGAGACCTGGAAAAGGAGGAAAAGAAAAGGAGGAGGAAGAACGAGTGACTGTTTCTCAGTAAATTCACCTTCCTGGTTGATTGTTCTGTCTTCTCATTACTTTTAACTTCTATGTATGTCTAATGGAATAATGTAGAAAGGCTGATTTTTATGCTTTAAAAGATTTTACATCACAAAGAAACTAGAAGTGGCTAACAGAACTTATTCAAATCAATGTTACATAGAGACTTTGATATTAAATTTGTATACTAAAATGGGTTAATCCAAATTTTCTCTTTCTTTTTGAGTGAATATTTGTTAACATATTTTTGTAGATAATAATTTATCCTAGATATACAAAATTGTGAGAAGGGGTACCATTTTTCACCACTTAAATGAATAGATCGTACACTTTAAATGCCAATGTTGTGTCTTACATGTTGTTTTTTAATTCCTTGATTTCCAAAACTTGTGTTTATTTAATTGATTTCTATCTAATAATCAGTGTCTCTCCTTTATTGTTTCTTACTTTATATTTTATTGATCTATAGTTAATTTACATTATTATATTAGTTTCAGAGATACAACATAGTGATTCATAAATGTTTAGGTTCTTCTCCATTTATACTTATTATAAAAGAGTGGCTCTATTCCCCATGCTATACAGTACGTCACTGTAGATTATTGATTTTATACATAGTGGATTCTTCCTCAGAATCTCCTGCCACTATTTTGCTCCTCCACCCTGTGTCTCCCTGCTGGTAACCACTAGTTTTTTCTTTAATGTGTGAGTCTGTTTTGTTGTTTTTGTTGTTGTATTCAATTTTTTAGATGCCACGTGTAAGTGATAACCTACCAGGCTTGTTTTCTCTGCGGCTTATTTTGCTAAGCATAATACCCTCCAAGTCCATCCATGTTCTTGCAAATTTCATTTTTTGCTGAAGTCATCATAAAAAATCTTTTTTATCCCCTAACCTATTGATGACCACTTAGTTTGACTCTATATCTCGGCTATGGCAAATAACACTGTTATGAACATTGGTGTGCAGTTATTTTTTTGAAATAGTGTTTTTGTTTTCTTCTGATATATCCAAGAGTGAAATTGCTGGATGTTATGGTAGTTCTATTTTTAGTTTTTTGTGGAACCTCCATTCTTCTTTCCACAGTAGCTGCACTACTTCACATTCACATCAAGAGCGTACAAGAGTTTCCCTTTCTCCACATCCTCACTAACATTTGTTATTTGTGACCTTTTTGATGACAGCCATTCTGACAAGACTGAGGTGATATATCTCATTGTTTTGGTTTGCATTTTATTGCCGATTAGCTATGTTTAGCATCTTTGTGAGTTCTGGCTGTCTCTCTGTGTTTTTTCCTTGGAAAAATGTCTATTTAGGTGTTCTCATTTTTTAAAAAAAGATTTTGGGTGTTGTTCTGATATTGAGTTGTATGTGCTATTTCTGTAGTTGAGATATGAACCCTTGCTTGGTCATCTTTTTGGTGTTAACCTCTTATCATGTGCAAATATTGTCTCCTTCAGCAGGTTGTCTTTTCATTTTGTCTTTGGTTTCCTTTGCTGTGCAAAATCTTTTAAGTGTAGTGAAGTCCCATTTGTTTATTTTTGCTTTTGTTTCATTTGCCTTAGTAGACTGAACCTAAAACTGTTGCTATCATTTATGTTGAAGAATGTTCTGTATTTTCCTCTAGGGGTTTTATGGTCCTACATTTAGGTCTTTATTCAGTTTTGCGTTTATTTTATATATGGTGTGCTAAAATACTCTAATTTTTTTCTTTTCCATGTAGCTGACCAGTTTTCCCAGTACCACTGATTGAAGAGACAGTTTTTTCTCCATATTGCCTACTTTGTCATAAATCAATTAAATATAAGTGTGTGGGCTTCTTTCTGGGATCTCTATCCTATTCCAGTGATCTTTGTGTCTGTTTTTGCTCCGGTCCGATTCTCTTTGATTACTGTCGCTTTGCAGTATAATCTGAAGTCAAGGTGCGTGATGCCTCCAGCTCTGTTCTTTCTCAAGATTGTTTGGCTATTTGGGGTCTTTGTGTTTCTATACAAATTTTAAAATTACTTTTTCAAGTTCTGTGAAAATGCTTTGGTATTCTGATAGGGATTGCATTAAATCTGTAGATTGTCTTTGGTAGTGTGGTTATTTTAACAGTATTAATTCTTCCAGTCCATGCACCTGCTATGTTTTCCCATCTTTTTCTGTTGCCTTCAACTTCTTTCACCAATGGCTGATAGATTTCTGAGTACATGACTTTTACCTGCTTAGGTGTGTTTGTTCCTAGGTATCTTATTCTTTTTGGTGTGATTGCATATGGTATTGTTTTCTTAATTTTTTTCTTTCTGACAGCTTTGAGTTTTGGTTTTTCTTCTTTTTCTAATTCCTTCAGGTGTAATGTTAGGTTGTTTATTTGATATTTTTCTTGTTTCCTAAGAATAAGCTTGTATCACTTAACTTCCCCCTGTGAACTGCACTGGCTGTGTCCCATAGATTTTGGATCATTGTGTGCTCATTTTCATTTGTCGTGGGTATTTTTAGAATCCTTCTTTAATTTCTTCAGTGCTCCTTTCTTCCCCTTTTATTCTCTTCATCTGTGATGTGGGGACTATCTTTAATATTATGTTTGGATTTCTTTCAGTTGTGTGTGTGTGTGTGATTATTTAAGTTGCTGAGCTCTTAATTTCACATGGACACTAACAACTCTGCATTGTTACTCTCCTCCCCCACAGTTACTGAATTTGACCTTATATTTTACATCTACTTGTTTTGTGTGTCCCTTAACTTCTTATTGTGAATATAGATGATTTTATTAGTGTTTTCTTTCATCCTTCCTACTAGCTGTGTACATGGTTGATTTACTGCCTTTGTTGAATATTTGTCTTATCCAATGAGGTTTTTCCTTTAGTAAGTTTCCTTTCCTAATTTTTATGTTTCAGTCGTGGCCTTTTCTTTTTCACTGAGAAAATCCCCTTTAAGATTTCTCATAAAGCTGGTTTGGCGATGCTGATCTCTTTTAGTTTTGCTTCTCTGTAAAACTTTAGATCTCACCATCAAATCTGAAGGAGAGACTTGTTGCATAGAGTATTTTTGGTTATAGATTTTCCCCTTTCATGACTTTAAATATACCATGCCACTCCCTTCTGGCATGCAGAGGTTATCCTGAGAAGTCAGCTGATAACTTTATACAAGTTCCCATGTTTGTAACTTGTTGCTTTTCCTTTGCTCCGTTTAATAGTGTCTTTTTATCTTTATTTTTTTGCCATTTTAATTACAGTGAGTCTTGGTGTGGTCCTCTTTGGGTTGATCCTGTTTTGGCCTTACTGTGTTTACTGGACTTGGATGTCTGTTTTCTTTCCCAGGTTAGGAAAGTTTTCAACTTTTATGTCTTCAGGTATGTTCTACACTGCTTTCTCTTTCCTTTTTGCTTCCGGGACCAGTATAATGCAAATATTAGTACACTTGATGTTGTTTCACAAGTCTGTTCAACTTTCCTCATTTCATTTTAATCTACTGTTTTACCGTTCATCTTCAGTGATTGCCAGTACTCTGTCCTTCAGTTTTCTGATTCATTCCTCTGTATCATTTAGTCTACAGTAGTTTTCTTTTAGTGTAATTTCCATTTCAGTTATTGTATTCCTCACCTCTGTTTTGTTGTTCTTTAATGGTCTCTTTTTTTTAAAAAAAATTAACTTCTTGCTCTGGTTGTCAGTTCTTCTCCTGAGTTCTTTGATCATCTTCATAGTGATTACCTTGAACTCTTTGTTGAGGAGATTGCCTATCTCCACTTCACTTAGATCTTCTTCTGAGTTCTTTTCTTGTTCCTTCATTTGGATCGTGTTTCTGTGTCACCTCATTTTTCTTAACTTACTGTTTTTATTGCTATGTATGTAGTAGGTTCGTTACATTTCCTGACTTTGGAGAAGTGGCCTTTTGTAGGAGAGGTCCTATGTGTCCCAGCGGCCCACTGTCCCCTGGTCACTAGAATTATATGTTCCAGGTGTACCCCCTATGTGGACTGCTTGGGCTCTTCTGTTGTGGTGGGCTGACTACTGTGGGTGGTCTGGTAGGCTTGGCTGCCCCCAGAGTGCTTGTTTGCCTGGCTCTGCCTTGTATGGAGGCTGTCTGTGCTGCTTGGTGAGGCTAAATCATAAGGCAGCTGGCTGCACATCTCTGGGGGACACCAAATCTAGTGCTGGTTCACTTATGGGTAGAATTGCAGTCCAGGTGATATCAGGACTAGTTCCCAGTCACTGGTCCTGCGGCTATGACGGCTACTGGGAGGAAGACACAGGTCCTGAGTTCTGGCTGCAGGGCCCAGGAGTTGCAGTGTTGGTGTTGGATCACTGTCCCTGACACAGCTATCTGCAGGGTCTTCGGTATCCCGAGTCTTGTCTTGGCATTCTGATGGGCAGGGTCGGGACCCAGCTGAGTCCATGGCTGCTTCTGGCCTGCAGGTGAGTGTTCTGGTCACACAGGCTGCTGGGCTGTGGTATTCCTGGGGCTGGTGCGTGCCTGTTGGTGTAGGAGGCTGATCCCACTGCTAGAACAGGTTTGCTGTTGGGTAAGTCCAAGCTCCATCCAGTCCCTGTGCAGTAATCACCTGCCAACGGTGAGGCAGATTCCAAGTCCAGAGCAGGCTCACTTGTCAGAGGGGCCAGGGACTCTGGGGCTGGTGCCTGCCCACTGAGGTGTGGAGGCTGGTCCTGGGGCTTTTGGTGGCTCGGACCATGTCCAGGGGCAGCTGTGCATTGAGAGGGTCTGAAGGCAGCCTGTTTGCTGGTGGTTGGGGCTATGCCCCTGCTCAGTTAGTTGCTTGGCCTGCAGCATCCTAGTACTTGTGTCTATGGTCCGGTGGAAATGGGTAGGGTTAGGTCCTGAGGCTAAAAAGATAGAGGGAGGATTCGGAAATTATGCTTGCTGGTACCAGTGGCCACGAGGTAGAAGGAGCTCCCCCAGATGGCTGCTGCCAGTGTCTATGTCCCTGAGGCTGTGCTGTAGTTGCCTCTTGCCTCCCTGGGAGACTCTCCAAGATCAGGAGGTAGGTGTGACCCAGGATCCTTTCAAATGACTGCTTCTGTTCTGATTATCGGGTCATGTGGGATTTTGTGAGCATCTTTTTTTCTTTTTTTTTTGCGGTACGCGGGCCTCTCACTGTTGTGGTCTCTTCTGTTGTGGAGCACAGGCTCGTGACGCGCAGGCTCAGCAGCCGTGGCTCACAGGCCCAGCTGCCCCGTGGCATGTGGGATCCTCCCGGACCGGGGCACGAACCCGTGTCCCCTGCATCGGCAGGCGGACTCTCAACCACTGCGCCACCCGGGAAGCCCTGTGAGCATCTTTTAAGTGTGGAATCTCTATTTCCCACAACCCTCTGGCTCTCTGGAAAATAAGCACTACTGGTCTTCAAAGCCCAACTTTCTAGGAACCCTTCTTTCCAGCACAGGATCCCTGGGCTTGGGAGCCTGATGTTCTGTTCATACCCCTTGCTACCTGGGAGCACCTCAGAAATTGTAATTATTCTCCCATTTGTGGGCCACCCACCTGGTGGTATGGGTCTTGACTCTTGAGATTTTGCCCTTCCTTCTTGTCTTGCCGAGGTGCCTTCCTTATATCTTTAGCTCTAAAACATCTTTTATGTTAGGTCCCGGCCTTTTTCATCAATTGCTGTTCTGTAAACAGTTGTGACTTTGGTGTGCCCATGAGAGGCATCAAGCTCTGGGTGTTTGAATGCTCCCATCTTGGACAATCTGTCCACTTCATTCTTAAATCATATTATTTAATTTTTCTTAGTATCTTATTTGATTAGCGACAGTTTGAAATTTATTATCACTCATGTTTACTTCTCCTGTTTTAAAAAATTGAATAGTGAATTCATTCATTTTGAAATGAAGGTAGTGATCTGTGAATTTCGATACCTCAAAAATCCAGGATAGGACAAAAGCCTTTTCTACCTGTGTTACCCTCAAACTCTGCACCCGACCCCAGCCTGGGGATTAACCTCTTGCACCCATGCTCACCTTCTGTTTTTGGACCGTTCACCATCACTGCATCTGTATGTGTGTTGACAAAGTGAACTCTAGTCTTTCCAGTCTTTGTGTTGTGTTTTCTGGATTAGGGAACAGTCCTCCTATGAATGTACATTTACTGGTCTGCTGAAGTTCATATATAAACCTGTCAAGCACATTACCAGAATTGGAATTGCTTGTATATACACTTTGATAAATTTTAGAGACAATGGTAGAACAGAAGTAAATTGTATTTCAAATCCCACCATATTCTCACACCATGAAAACCCTTCCCTTTTTAATATATTTGTGTGTATTTTATCTTTATGCCCATAGTATATTTCCCAGAGATGGGTAAGTGTTATATTTCTTGCTAGCACATTTACCGTATTGTTCAAACATTTAGTGGTTAAACATGATCATATTTCCATGAACATGCAAATACAAGCTCTTCTCTCACACTGTCTTTTACTCCCTGCTGTTTTGTATTGCCCTCCTAATTCTCAGTCCTGGTCTTTCTTTATGTTCTTCATCAACCTGGATAGGTTATACTATTTTCTCCCTTATTCAAGGCTAATAAAATAGAATAGAACACCCAGAAATAAACCCTGATATATGGCCAAATGATTTTTGACAAGTTGCCAAGACTTTTCAAAGTAGGAAGGATAGTATTTTCAACAAATGGTGCTGAGAAGTCTTGTTGTCAACATGCAAAAGAAGGAAGATGGACCCTTACCTAACATCATATGCAAAAATTAATGGAAACGTATTAAGAAACTAAATATAAGACCTAATAAAATAAAAAGTCTCAGAAGAAGACACAGGACAAGAGCTTCATGACATTGGATTTGGCACTGTTTTCCTCAATGTGAAATGAAGGAACAACAAAGGTACAGCTAACAAAAAAATAAACAATTTGCAGTACATAATTAAAAAAAACTGTGTATCAAAGAAATGTAAACAGAATAAAATGGCAACCCACAAGATAGGAGAAAATATTTGAAAGCCATCTATCTGAGAAGAGATTTCTATTCAGAATATACAGAGAACTCCTACAACTCAACAAAAAGCAAACACCCTGATTCAAAAATGGATAAAAGACTTGAATAGATGGTTCTTCAGAAAGATGTACAAATGACTAAGCACTTGAATAGATGCTCCGTATCACTAAATGCATGTTTATATATTTGTGTGCATGCACACACACACAAGCACACAGACACATACACAAGCAGAAAACAAGTATTGGTGAGGATGTGAGGGAGTTGGAAGCATTGTGCTCTGTCAGTGGGAATGTAGAATGATACAGCTGCTTTGCAAAAGAGTATGGCAAGTTTTCAGATATTGAAAAATAGAATTACTACATGATCCAGGAATTGTGCTATGAGGTGTACCCAAAGGAATTGAAATCAGGGTCTTAAAGAAATATTAGTACTTCAATATTTATAGCAGTAATAATCACAATAGTTAAAATATGAAAGCAACCAAAGTGTTCATCCACTAGTTCCTGGATAAACAAAGTGTGGTATACGCATATAATACAATATTGTTCACTGTTAAGAAGGTAAAGATCTAGGAATATGCTACAACATGGATGAATGTTGAGGAAATTTAGCTACCAAAATGCCATTTTTGTGACTTTTAGTGAGTCATAACAATACAACTACTTATTTCAATTATATGGGGTACTTAGTGTGGTCAAAACCATAGAAATTGGGAGGGTAATGATGCTTTTCAGGTGGTTATGGAACAAAAAGGAAAGTTGTGTTTAAAGGATATAGAGTTACAGTTTTTAAACGTAGAAAAGAATTAGAAAGATAAATGGTGATGTTTATCACCCAATAATATGAATGTATTTAATATCACTGAACAGTGTACTTTATAATAATTCACATGTTATATTTTATGTTATTTGATTTTACTAACATACAAAATTGGGAAAGAATGTAATATCAGGAAAGGGAGTGACCCTGGGATAGAGCAGAGAGTAATCAGAAGGGTGAGACACTGCATATGTTGAAGAAGAAGAGCTGAGAGTCTTCACTGGACAGAAGAGACTTTATAAAAAAGAAAAAAAAATACTCTGAGGGTGTATTAAATAGATATCTGTGGGTGTACTGCTATCTCCCATGGGTTATCTTAAGGAGTCTTTAACAAAGTCCATAAGGCTTGCTGAGGCATTTTTAAAAACTGGATTCCCTAGGAGATAATTAGAGGGTGGTACTTCAGTCTATGTCTAGGTTGACAGATTTTGCAGGGAAGACGAACCTGAGAACAGTGGATGTCCAGAGAGTGTAAGTACATGGAACTTAGAAAAAAAAAAATAAAGGGAATGAGGAAAACTTTGGACTTTGGAGGTCACGTATTACTGAGTCAGACCTGAGGTTTCTAAGGTGTTATATACAAAGTTGCTCTTTGGATTACTTGTTGATAAAGATAAGTGGAAAAACTAGAGTCGTTTCCAAGTGTAGGTAAGATATAATGAGAGGATGGAGGTGGAAAGTAGGGAGGCCCAGAGAAAAGTGGGAAGGTCATATTGGGCCACGATGGTGGTAATATCCCGCAGAACAGATGGTAGGGCAGACTATGGATTCATCTTTCTTATTTCGGCTCCCCACCTCATCCTTAATAATTCTTTGGGAATATTTCATTGCTCTGTGTTGCAGGTACAGAATTCTAGTAAGGAGACTACACCCTCAGTGTCCAGCTGTTTGAGTCCTCAGTGTGCTTCAAATGATGGAGAGTTATTGCTTCTTTATGAGAAGAGTTAGTACCTCGTAGGTAAGCTTAAGCTGGAGCTTATGCAATATTGATTCCATTTTATATATACTGTTGGCATGGAGGTTCCTCCTCCTCTTTCCTTGACCATTATGAAATGAATCTATATTTCTCAATATTTGGGTATATCAGATAAATACATTAAGTAAAGGAATCTTATATATTTCTCCCTGCATAATTTGCTTTTTCTTGTTTCTCTTTTACCTTTAGTAAATTAGCACAGGAAGAGACCTTGAAATGTTGTAATCAGGAGAGATTAGAACATCATATTTCTAGAGAGGTTGCTTGGACAGAGCAGGGGTCCCAGTGAGAATCAAGGCTTCTGTTTCTACTTGGAAGTATACCTGTATAGAGTAGAGGGCTCCAGGAAATATCCTAGAATATTGCAATTAGAGAGGCAGGATCTGGTACCAGATCAGTGTACTGTGACATATTTGTCAGTCATCTGATGTGAGATTCTTAGAGCCAATCCCATATGGTAGGGCTGAGTGCAGAGTGATAACCTGTGAAAGCCTCTGATTGCATGTTAAAGATGAAACTCTGATTTCGGGGAGAATTTTCTTACCTGACTGAATGTCACCTTTCTGTGGGTATGAGATTCTGTGTTTTTCCTCTGTTGATGACCACTGACTGAAAATCATTAGAGGATCATGTCTAGAAAGCATTCATTATTTAATTTCTTAAAGAAGAAAACATAGAAAACATACTTATCCACTTTCAAATTGAGGATCAAGGGGAATGACGTCGGTGAAAATGTCAGAGTAGGGAGCTCTGGCTTGTGTCCATCGCCAGAAACACTGACATACGTGGTAAAACCTGTCAGAATGATCTTATCAACACATGAAAGTTTCCTTTTATTTTTCGCCCTGTAGATTTATCTTTCATTGAAACTTAACTTACTACAGGATGTGGAGAATAAACAGGGAAGTAGAACCTGTATTTCCTGATGAGAGAATCACTAAGTCATATTAGCTGTTCTGAGCTGTGTCTTACTCACCGTGACTGTAATTAAAACAAACAAACAAAACACTTTTTTTTTGTAAGTCAGTTCTGACATTTCCTCGTTAAAGACAAGGTAACAGATAGAGACTTAGATCTACCAGAATTGAGCAAAATTTTGATTGTACCTGTGTTGAATATATGAGCATGACCTGCTACAGATCTTCATTATACTTATTGCCACAACTGACAAATTCCCTTTTTCCACTCCTGATATGTTGCATGTAAGGAATGCATAGGTCACTTATCCCAGCTGGTCACAGGTAAACACTGCCACATGGATTACTGGATGGTTTCCTGCTGGAACACCACACATTCTCGAGTATCATGCCTGCAGAGTATCTGGGCTCTTCCTTTTTCTGGATAAAGGTTAGATAATCACCTAATTTTATGAGAAATATATAAATTGTATTCTTCAGGTTTTTATTTGTCCATTCTCTTTCAAGTCCTAAGTGCAAATATTAAAGTGATTTCCAAGAGGGTGGTAAATAAGACAGCTACATTTATGCTCCGAAATTAGCAATAAATCATAATACAATTGTAAATGCATTAATGTGTGATTAATATGTAGATACATATGTAAATGCAATTTTAGTAATGCTTTGTGGAGAGCTTCAGAATCTAGGTATTAAAAAAAAAGAAGTTCTTGAAACTCACAGGGAATTATAGAGAAGTCTTTGTGTCTATAAATATCAATCAGAAATAATGCATATTCTCAGAAATAAACTAGGCATAAAATTGTAGGAAAACACTTCATGAAATGAAAGAGCATGTGATGGCCATACAAGAAAAAAGAATATTCTCAGAGAATAATGAACAGTGTGGAGTTCAGCAGAAGGGTAATACAGATTCAGAGCGTAGTACTTTGGAGAGCCTAATTATGAGTTCCTCATATTTCATCTTTGGAGAGACAGTAGTCATTTGAAATATGATGTTATAAGATGACGTTAGCATACTTAAATACTTTCGTTTAGAAATGACCATTTAGAACCAGAATAAATGAAAGAGAACACAAAATTATGTTTTTGTTGATTTTTGAAGATCTCAGGTGAGTTCTGATAATTTAAAAATACATGATGCCTTTCACTGCAAAGTAAAGGAGCTCTTACAGTGGAGGATTCCTGGACTGAATGTCAATATTATGACATAGTGTGAGTGTGTTTCATGTTTGGTAATTGCAGTCATTGTTGCTTTTGTTGTGGTCATCCATTTACAGTGCTTGGTGTCAGTTGATTTATCTGTTGTAAAAATAAAATACAGTCTGTGTCTGTGAAAAAAAATACATGATGTCTTGATAAAATTGTATGGAATTTGAGATCTGGAAAAAAGCATTTCTTTTCTGTAATGCTAGGATGGTAATTGGACATTTTTGCAAGAAAGAGATTTCAGGATGCAAATCTGGTGTCTCTAAGGTGGGAAGTCAGTTCATGGTGGAACATTCTATTAAACTTGTGTGAGTGCAGAAATATTTCTTTGGAAGGAAGAGGTCACGAATCCCTTTTTAACAGTTAGTGGTTTATAGTATACTGAATGAGCAAAATGGTTATGTCTGAACTTTAGAAAAAAATAATATAGTTTTTCTGCATTTATATAATGAAGCTGATGTAGAATATCAAAAATTCTTTATTTTGAAAAACAGTGTAATCAACTTGACATAATTCATATATATTGAACCTGTGGTACACACACACAATAAAACTTACATTCAAAAAATCTTTTGCACTTAAGAAATATTTTCCAGTGTAGTTGATTTACAATGTTGTGGGTTTTTTTTAATACATGTATATTGGAGTATAATTGCTTTATAACACTGTATTAGTTTCTGCTTTACAGCAAAGTGAATCACCTATATGTATACATATATCCCCATATCCCCCCCTCCTGAGGCTCCCTCCCACACTCCCTATCCCACCCCTGTGGGGGACATAAAGCACTGAGCTGATCTCCCTGTGCTATGCGGCAGCTTACCACTAGCTCTTTTACATTTGGTAGTGTATATATGTCAGTGCTACTCTCTCACTACGTCCCTGTCTCCCCTTTTGCTCTCTGTCCTTAAGTCCGTTCTCTACATCTGTGTCTTTATTCCTGCCCTGTCACTAGGTTCGTCAGTACCATTTTTCTAGATTCCATATATATGTGTTCACGTACAGTATTTGTTTTTCTCTTTCTGACTTACTTCACTCTGTATGACAGACTCTAGGTCCAACCACCTCACTACAAATAACACAGTTTTGTTCCTTTTTATGTCTGAGTAATACTCCATTGTATATATGGGCCACATCTGATTTATATATTCATCTCTTGATGGACACTTAGGTTGCTTCTATGTCCTGGCTATTGTAAAAAGTGCTACAGTGAACATTGTGGTACAAGTATCTTTTTGAATTATGGTTTTCTCAGGGTAAATGCCCAGTAGTGGGATTGCTGGGTCATATGGTAGTTCTATTTTTAGCTTTAAGGAACCTCCATACTGTTCTCCATAGTGGCTGTATCAGTTTACATTCCCACCAACAGTGCAGGAGGGTTCCCTTTTCTCCACACCCTCTGCAGCCTTTATACATTGCTGTATTAATTTCTGCTGTGCAGCAAAGTGATTCAGTTATATATATATATATATGTATAGTCTTTTCCATTATGGTTTATCACAGGATATTGAATATAGTTTCCTCCGCTATACAGTAGGTCTTTGTGGTTTGTTTATCCTTTGTAGAATAGTTTGCTTCTGCTATTCCAAAACTCCCAATCTTTCCATCCCTCTCTTCTTGGCAACCACAGCTCTGTTTTCTATATCTGTGTGTTTGTTTCTGTTTCACTGACATGTTTATTTGTGGCCTGTTTTCGATTCCACATATAAGTGATATCATATGGTATTTGTCTTTCTCTTTCTGACTTACTTCACTTAGTATCATTATCTCTAGGTCCATCCATGTTGCTGCAAATGGCATTATTTCATTCTTTATTTATGTCTGAGTAATATCTATTGTATACATATACCACACCTTCTTTATACATTCATTTTTCAATGAACATTTAGCTTGTTTCCATGTCTTGGCTATTATAAATACTGCTGCAATGAACATAGGGTTTTATATATCTTTTTGAATTATAGTTTTGTCTAGATATATGTCCACAAGTGGGATTGCTATATCATATGGCAACTCTCTTTATAGTTTTTTTGAGGAACCTCCGTAGTGTTTTCCATAGTGGCTGCATCAACTTACATGGCCACCAACAGTGTAGAAGGGTTCCCTTTTCTCCATACCCCATCCAGCATTTGTTAATTGTAGATTTTTTTAATGATGGCCATGCTGATCAGTGTGAAGTGGTACCTCATTGTAATTTGGATTTGCAGTTCTCTAATAATTAGTGATGATGAGCATCTTTTCATGTGTCTATTGGCTATCTGTATGTCTTCTTTGGAGAAATGTTTCTTTAGGTTTTCTACCCATTTTTCCATTGAGTTATTTGTTATTTTGTTATTGAGTTGTATGAGCTGTTTGTGAAGTTTGGAAATTAAGCCCTTGTCAGTCTCATCATTTGCTAATATTTTCTCCCAGTCCATAGGTTGTATTTTCATTTTGATTATGGTTTCCTTTGCTGTGCAACAGCTTATAAGTTTGATTAGTTCCTGTTTCTTTTTTGCTTTTACAGTAAGTCACCTATATATGAACAAGTTCTGTTCCAAGAGTGCATTTGTAAGTCCAATTTGTTTGTAAGTGCAACAAACTTAGCCTAGGTACCCATCTTACACAGTCGGCTATATGGTATTGTACCGTAATAGGTTTATAATACTCTTCACACAAACGATACTTAAAAAACAAACACAAAAATAAAGAAAACAGTTTTAGTCTTACAGTACAGTAACTTGAAAAGTACAGTAATACAGTACAACAGCTGGGATACTCAGGCTGGCATCGAGGGAACAGGCGAGAAGAGTTGCTGATTAGAGGAGGGAGAGGAGGTGGGAGAAGGTAGAGGTGAAGGATTATCAGCAGTAGGAGACAGAGGGCAAGCTGCCATTTCACTCATACCTGACGTTGATGGCGCAAGTTCTGGTTCCTCGCTGGATTTAATTCTATGTACCCTCTTGAAAAAATGGTCCATTGATGTCTGGGTCGTAGCTCTTTTTTTCTCATCATAGATGACAAGGTAGCACTGGATTGCATTCTGAATGGCTGCTGCCACCTTTGGGTACCATTCTAGGTTCGGGTCCTGTGCCTCAAAAACTAACAGTGCTTCCTCAAATAAAGAAGATTCCCTTGCCATTTTCTGTGTCGTGAATCTCTTAAGTTCTCCAGTTACTTCTTCCTCCTGTCCCTCTTCATCCTTTCTCTGGGCCTCCAATTCCATCAGTAAGCTCCTCATGTTGCACAGCAAGGAATTCAATGAAATCGTCCTCTTGCAGATCTAGCTCCAGCTTCTCGCTGAGGGTCACTACATTGCTGAAAATCTCTTCAGACTTCTGATCTACCTTCTCAAATCCAAAAAAATCATGAACTGTGGGCAAAGGTTCTTCCAAACCCCATTCATGGTGACCACTATACCTTCACACCATGCAAACTCAATGTTTTTATGGTCTTGTAGATGTTATAGTCCTTCCAAAGTTGTCCCTAGGTTGTTACTGATTTGTCACTTACCTTTACTGCCTGACAAAAAGTGTGACATAAATAATATTTCTTGAAAGTCGCTCTAACTCCCTGGTCCATAGGTTGGATGAGCAACGTAGTATTCGGTGACAGATGCACTACTTTGACGTTGGGCTGAAAGTCATCCATGGATGGGGTGTGGCCCAGGGCATTGTCGAGCAGCAAAAGAATGTTTTGCTGGAACGTCCTCCTCCACGCAATATTTCTCTACATCTGGGATAAAGTGGTGGCAAAACCAGTCCTGGAACGTGGCCTGTGTAATCCAGGATATGGGGTTATGCTTCCACGCAACAGGAAGAGAGCCCTTGGCTATGTGTTTAAGGGTTCTCGGGTTCTCTGAATGATAAACTAAGAGAGGCTTCAGCTTCAATTCACCGGAAGCATTGCCACCAAACAACAGTTAGACTGTCCTTTGCTGCTTTACAGCCCGGCATCAACTTTTCCTCCTTACTGATGTCACTTCGGTCTGGCATCCTCTTCCAGTACAGTTGGGTCTCATCCACATTAAAAACCTGGTTGGGTAAATACACACCATCATCAATAATTTCTCAAAGTGTTTCCGGGAGTTCCCGGACAGCTACCCTATCTGCCCTTGCTGCCTCTCCACTTACTTTTACATTATGAAGGTTGGCTCTAGCCTTGAACCGATGAAACCAGCCATGGCTGGCATTAAAAGATGTGCCCTCTGATTCTTTCCCGTGTTTCTTCTTCAAGTCTTCATGAAGGCTTTTAGCTTTCTCTTGAATCAGCATCAAGCTGAGCAGGGCTCAGCACTAATGTTGATCCTGCATCTGCACACTGAGAAGTTTCTCCATCTCCTCCATCACTTTTCCATGCTTCTTCAGTGTTTTGTCAGCATCATCAGTACAGCAGACTTCACATGTTCCATGATCTTGTCCTTGTTCTGTAGATTCGTGACAACGATAGAATGATTCATGTTATAAGAATGAGCGATGTCTAACATCTTTTTGCCTCGCTCCACTCTCTTAATTACTTTCACTTTTGTTTCCATCGTTATCGCGTGGCCCTTCTTAACAGTACCAGCTACATCACCACTGCTTTTACGCTTGCTTCCAGACATCTTGGGCTTGAAATAAAGGTACTGTACTACTGTACTCTATACAGTACTGTAAAGTGCACAAAAGCACAACCACTTACAGAGGATGCACGCACATGACAATGTATGCCAGACACGTGAACTAACTTACATGCGAATTGGACATGCAAATGGACGTTTGCATCTTTGAAAGTTTGCAACTTGAAGGTGCTTATGTAGGTGACTTACTGTATTTGTACTGCCTAGGGAGAACTACCTAGGAAAACTGTGGTATGATTTATGTCAGAGAATGTTTTGCTTATGTTCTCTTCTAGGAGTTTTAAGGTGTCCTATGTTATATTTAAGCATGTAAACCGTTTTGAGTTTATTTCTGTGTATGGTGTGAGGGTATGTTCTGACTTCACTGATTTGAATACGGCTGTCCAACTTTCAAAACACCACTTGCTGAAGAGACTGTCTTTTCCCCATTGTATATTCTTGCCTCCTTTGTCGAAGGTTAATTGACCATAGGTGTGTGGGTTTATTTCTGGGCTCTCTATTCCATTCCATTGATCCATGTATCTCTTTCTGTGCCAATACCATGCGGTTTTGATTACTGTAACTTTGTAGTATTGTCTGAAGTTTAGGAGGGTTATGCCTCCTGCTTTGTTCTTTTTCCTCAGGATTGTGTTGACAGTTCTGACTTTTTATGGTTCCAGATATATTTTAGGATTATTTGTTCTAGTTCTGGGGAAAGTGTCATGGGCAATTTGACAGGAATCACATTAAATCTGTAGATTGCTTTTGGGTAGTATAGCCACTTTAACAGTTTTAATTCTTCCCATCCAAGAGCATGGGATGTCTTTCCATTTCTCTGGATCATCTTCAGTTTCCTTTACTAATGTTTTGTAGTTCTCAACATATAAGTCTTTCACCTCCTTGGTGAGGTTTTTTCCTAAGTATTTTATTTTCTTGATGCCATTTTAAAAAGGATTGCTTGTTTACATTTCCTTTCTGATATTTCATTGTTAGTGTAAAGAAATGCATCCAGGGACTTCCCTGGTGGCTCCATGGTTGAGAATCCGCCTGCCAATACAGGGGGCATAGGTTTGTGCTCTGGTGCAGGAAGATCTCACATGCCGTGGAGCAACTAGACCTGTGTGCCACAAGTACTTAGCCTGCACACTAGAACCCGTGAGCCACAAGTACTGAGCCCATGTGCCACAACTACTTAAGCCCGCATGCCTAGAGCCCATGCTCCGCAACAAGAGAAGCCACTGCAATGAGAAGCCTGCGCACCGCAACGAAGACTAGCCCCCACTGGCCACAACTAGAGAAAGCCTGTGCACAGCAATGAAGACCCGATGCAGCCAAAATAAATTAAAAAAAAAAGAAAAACCAAGAAATGCAACCAATTTATGTATGTTAATCTTGTGTCCTGCTACTTTGCTGAATTTGTTTATCAGTTCTAGTAGTTTTTGGTTGGAACTTTTAGGGTTTCCTTTATATATATTATCATGTCATCTACATACAATGACAACTTTACCTCTTCCCTTCCAATGTGGTTAGATTTTATTTCTTTTTCTTGTCTGATTGTTGTGGCTAGGACTTCCAGTACTATGTTGAAGAGAAGAGGTGAGAGTGGGCATTCTTGTCTTCTTCCAGATTTTAGGGGGAAGGCTTTCAGCCTATGAACATTGAGTATTATATTGGTTGTGGGTTTGTCATAAATAGCTTTTATTATGTTGAGATATGTTTCCTCTATACCCACTTTGGTAAGTTTTTTTTTTTTCTTTTTGCAGTACGTGGACCTCTCACTGTAGTGACCTCTCCCGTTGCGGAGCACAGGCTCTGGACGCACAGGCTCAGTGGCCATGGCTCACGGGCCCAGCCACTCTGCGGCACGTGGGATCTTCCCGGACCGGGGCACGAACCTGTGTCCCCTGCATTGGCAGGCGGACTCTCAATCACTGCGCCACCAGGGGAGCCCTGGTAAGTGTTTTTATCATCAATGGATGTGCTTTTCCGGCATCTATTGAGATGATCATTTGTTTTGTGTTTTTCCTTTGTTGATGGGGTGTATCATGTTGGTTGATTTGCATATGTTGAAACAACTTTGTGACACTGGGGTGAATCAAATTTGGTCATGGTGTATGATCCTCTTATGTGTTGTCAGATTCGGTTTTCTAATATTCAGTTGAGAATTTTTGCATCTATATTTATCAAAGATATTGGTCTGCAATTTTCTTATTTTGGTAGTGTCTTTCTCTCTGTGTTTGTTTTTTAAGTCTTTAATGAATTTGTTCCAATATTCCTTCTGTTTTATGTTTTGGTTTCTTGTTTGTGAGGCATGTGGGATCTTAGCTCCACCATGAGGGATTGAACCTGCCCCCCCCTGCAGTGGAAGGCGAAATCTTAACTACTGGACAACTAGAAAAGTCCCCATCTGTATTTTGTTTGTTTGTTTGTTTGTTTCAGTAGATTTCTTTCCTTATTTTTGGATGGATTGGGTGTCCATTGCTTTGCTTTTGTTGCAGAGCATGGGCTCTAGGTGCACGGGCTTCAGCAGTTGTGGCTATCAGGCTCAGTAGTTGTGGCTCCTGGGCTGTAGAGCGCAGGCTCAGTAGTTGTGGCACACAGGCTTAGTTGCTCCGCGGCATGTGGGATCTTCCCAGACCTGGGCTCGAACCTATGTCCCCTGCATTGTCAGACGGATTCTTAACCACTGTGCCACCAGGGAAGTCCCCCCCATCTGTTTTTGATATCAGGGTGATGGTGGCTTCATAGAATGTCTTTGGAAGTATTCTTTACTCTTCAATCTTTTCGAAGAGTTTGAGAAGAATCAGTGTAAGTTTTGCTTTGTATATTTGGAAGAATTTGCCTGTGAAACCATCTGATACTGGACTTTTGTTGGTAGGGAGTTCTTTTTAATTACAGATTCTATTTTGCTTTTAGTGATCAGTATGTTCAAGTTATCTATTTCTTCTTGATTCAGTTTTGTTTGGCTGTAAAAAAACCACATATATTTTTAGGTTATGTTAGCACCTAAATACTTACCATGTATTAGACCACAAAAGAGTGAAGAAAAAAATATTAAAATATTTTTTCAAATAGAAAATGTATTGAGATATTTTTCACAAATTGGGATAATAATACTAATTACAATAATGACAAATTGTTCTGAACTTAAAGACTATTTTATCTAAGATGCTTATTATATGCTTATTATAAGCATGGTATTATATGCTTATATATTATATGATATTATATATGCTTTTTATATGCTTATTATAAGCATGATATTATATGCTTATTGTTTTAAAATACATGGAATGTTTTCTCCTTTCTAACGTAATTCTTTTATTTTACCTGTATATTGTGAAAAAAATTTAGTTGCACGTAATATAAAAAATTACACTTTAATAGGAGATATTAATCCAGTTACATTTACTATAGTACTGAAAATACTTAGGTTTAGAGTTACCATGTTATCGAGTGCTGTTTTTTTTTTATTTATTTTTTAAAAAGAGTTAATTGGGGGGGCATAAATTATTTATTTATTTATTTATTTATATCATCTTATTGGACTATAATTGCTTTACTATGGTGTGTTAGTTTCTGCTTTATAACAAAGTGAACAAGCTATACATACACATATATCCCCATATCTTCTCCCTCTTGCATCTCCCTCCCACCCTCCCTATCCCACCGCTCTAAGTGGTCACAAAGCACTGAACTGATCTCCCTGTGCTATGCAGCAGTTTCTTACTAGCCATCTATTTTACATTTGGTAGTGTATATAAGTCCATGCCACTCTCTCACTTCATCCCAGCTTACCCTTCTCCCTCCCCACGTCCTCAAGTCCATTCTCTATGTCTATGTCTTTATTCCTGTCCTGCCCCTAGGTTCTTCCAAACCATTTTTTTTCTTTTTGTTTAGATTGCGTATATATGTGTTAGCATACAGTATTTGTTTTTCTCTTTCTGACTTACCTCACTCTGTATGACAGATTCTAGGTCCATCCACCTCACTACAAATAACTCAATTTTATTTCTTTTTATGGCTGAGTAATATTCCATTTTATATTGAAGATGTGCAGCATCTTCTTTATCCAGTCATCAGTTGATGGACACTTAGATTGCTTCTATGTCCTGGCTATTGCAAATAGAGCTGCAGTGAACATTGTGGAACATGACTCTTTTTGAATTATGGTTTTCTGCAGGTATATGCCCAGTAGTGGGATTGCTGTGTCATATGGTAGTGGTAGTCCTATTTTTACGTTTTTAAGGAACCTCCATACTGTTCTCAATAGTGGCTGTATCAATTTACACTCCCACCAACGGTGCAAGAGGGTTCCCTTTTCTCCACACCTCTGCAGCATTTATTGTTTGTAGATTTTTTTGATGATGGCCATTCTTACCTGTGTGTGGTGATACCTCATTGTAATTTTGATTTGCGTTTCTCTAATGATCAGTGATGTTGAGCATTCTTTCATGTGTTTGTTGGCAAACTGTATATCTTCTTTGGAGAAATGTCTGTTTAGGTCTTCTGCCCATTTATGGATTGGGTTGTTTGTTTTTTTGATATTGATCTGCATGGGCTGCTTGTAAAGTTTGGAGATTAATCCTTTGTCAGTTGCTTCGTTGGCAAATATTTTCTCCCATTCTGAGGGTTGCCTTTTCGTCTTGTTTACGTTTTCCTTTGCTGTGCAAAAGCTTTTAAGTCTCATTAGGTCTTATTTGTTTATTTTTGTTTTTATTTCCATTTCTCTAGGAGGTGGGTCAAAAAGGATCTTGCAGGCTTCCCTGGTGGCGCAGTGGTTGAGAGTCCGCCTGCCGATGCAGGGGACACAGGTTCGTGCCCCGGTCTGGGAAGATCCCACATGCCACGGAGCAGCTAGGCCTGTGAGCCATGGCTGCTGAGCCTGCGCGTCCAGAGCCTGTGCACTGCAATGGGAGAGGCCACAACAGTGAGAGGCCCGCGTACTGCAAAAAAAAAAAAAAAAAAAAAAAGGATCTTGCTGTGATTGATGTCATAGAGTGTTCCGCCTATGTTTTCCTCTAAGAGTTTTATAGTGTCTGGCCTTACATTTAGGTCTTTAATCAATTTTGAGTTTATTTTTGTGTATGGTGTTAGGGAATTTTCTAATTTCATTCTTTTACCTGTAGCTGCCCAGTTTTACCAGCACCATTTATTGAAGAGGCTGTGATTTCTCCATTGTATATTCTTGCCTCCTTTATCATAAATAATGTGACCATATGTGTATGGGTTTATCTCTGGGCTTTCCCTCATGTTCCATTGCTCTATATTTCTGTTTTTGTGCCAGTACCATACTGTCTTGAGTACTGTAGCTTTGTAGTATTGTTTGAAGTCAGGGAGCCTGCTTCCTCCAGCTCTGTTTTTCTTCTCAAGATTGCTTTGGCTGTTCGGGGTCTTTTGTGTTTCCATACAAATTGTGAAATTTTTTGGTGCAGTTCTCTGAAAAATGCCATTGGTAGTTTGATAGGGATTGCATTGAATCTGTAGATTGCTTTGGGTAGTATAGTCATTTCCACAATGTTGATTCTTCCAATCCAAGCACATGGTATATCTCTCTGTTTGTGTCATCTTTGATTTCTTTAATCAGTGTCTTATAGTTTGTTGAGTAAATTACTTTTGTCTCCTTAGGCAGGGTTATTCCTAGGTATTTTATTCTTTTTGTTGCAGTGGTAAATGGGAGTGTTTCCTTAATTTCTCTTTCAGATTTTTCATCTTTAGTGTATAGAGATGAAAGTGATAACTGTACATTTATTTTGTGTGCTGCAACCTTACCAGATTCATTGATTAACTCTAATAGGTTACTGGTAGCATCTTTAAGATTCTCTATGTATAGTATCATGTCATCTGCAAACAGTGAGAGCTTAACTTCTTCTTTTCCAATTTGGATTCCCTTTATTTCTTTTTCTTCTCTGGTTGCTGTAGCTAAAAATTCCAAAAGTGTGTTGAATCATAGTGGTGAGAGTGGGCAACCTTGTCTTGTTCCTGATCTTGGTGGAAATGGTTTCACTTTTTCACCATTGAGAACGATGTTGGCTGTGGGTTTGTCATATATGGCCTTTATTATGTTGAGGAAAGTTCCCTCTATGCCTACTCTCTGGAGGTTTTTTTTAATCATAAATGGGTGTTTAATATTGTCTAAAGCATTTTATGCATCTCTTGAGATGACCATATCCTTTTTATCCTTCAGTTTTTTAATATGGTGTATCACACTGATTTGCATATATTGAAGAATCCTTGCATCCCTGTGATAAATCCCATTTTATCTTGGTGTATGATCCTTTTAATGTGCTGTTGGATTCTGTTTGCTAGTCTTTTGCTGTGGATTTTTGCATCTGTGTTCATCAGTGATATTGGCCTGTAGTTTTCTTTCTTTGTGACATCTTTGTCTGGTTTTGGTATCAGGGAGATGGTGGTCTCATAGAATAAGTTTGGGAGAGTTCCTCCCTCTGCTATATTTTGGAAGAGTTTGAGAAGGATAGGTGTTAACTCTTCTCTAAATGTTTGATAGAATTTGCCTGTTAAGCCATCTGGTCCTGGGCTTTTGTTTGTTGGAAGATTTTTAATCACAGTCTCAATTTCAGTGCTTTGGATTGGTTTGTTTATAGTTTCTATTTCTTCCTGGTTCAGTCTTGGAAGGTTGTGCATTTCTAAGAATTTGTCCATTTCTTCCAGGTTGTCCATTTTATTGGCATATTGTTGCTTGCAGTAATCTCTCATGATCCTTTGTATTTCTGCAGTGTCAGTTGTTACTTCTCCTTTTTTATTTGTAATTCTATTGATTTGAGCCTTCCTTTTTTTCTTGATGAGTCTGGCTAATGGTTTGTCAATTTTGTTTATCTTCTTAGAGAATAAACTTTTAGTTTTTTTGATCTTTGCTGTTGTTTCATTCACTTCTTTTTCATTTATTTCTGATCTGATCTTTATGATTTCTTTCCTCTGCTGACTTTGTATTTTTTTTTTCTTTCTTTCTCTAATTGCTTTCGGTGTAAGGTTAGCTTGTTTATTTGAGATGTTTCTTGTTTCTTGAGGTAGGATTGTAGTGCTATAAACCTCCCTCTTAGAACTGCTTTTTCTGCATCCCATAGGTTTTGGGTCTTCATTGTCATTTGTTTCTAGGTATTTTTTAAATTTCCTCTTTGATTTCTTCAGTGACGTCTTGGTTATTAAGTAGTGTATTGTTTAGCGTCCATGTGTTTGTATTTTTTACAGATCTTTTCCTGTAATTGATATCTATTCTGATGGCATTGTGGTCAGAAAAGATACTTGATACGATTTCAATTTTCGTAAATTTACCAAGGCTTTTTTTGTGACCCAGGATATGATCTATCCTGGAGAATATTCCACGAGCACTTGAGATAAAGTGTATTCTGTTGTTTTTGGATGGAATGTCCTATAAATATCAATTAAGTCCATCTTGTTTAATGTATTATTTAAAGCTTGTGTTTCTTTATTTATTTTCATTTTGGATGATCTGTTCATTGGTGAAAGAGGGGTGCTAAAGTCCCCTACTATGATTGTGTTACTGTCGATTTCCCCTTTTATGGCTGTTAGCATTTGCCTTATGTATTGAGGAGCTCCTGTGTTGGGTGCATAAATATTTACAATTGTTATATCTTCTTCTTGGATTGATCCCTTGATCATAATGTAGTGTCCTTCTTTGTCTCCGGTAATAGTCTTTATTTTAAAGTCTTTTTTGTCTGATACGAGAATTGCTACTCTAGCTTTTTTTTGATTTCCATTTGCATGGAATATCTTTTTCCATCCCCTATCTTTCAGTCTGTATGTGTCTCTAGGTCTGAAGTGGGTCTCTTGTAGACCACGTATATGCTGGTCATGTTTTTGGATCCATTCAGCCAGTCTATGTCTTTTGGTTGGAGCATTTAATCCATTTACATTTAAGGTAATTATTGATATGTATGTTCTTATTACCATTTTCTTAATTGTTTTGGGTTTGTTATTGTACATCTTTTCCTTCTCTTGTGTTTCCTGCCTAGAGAAGTTCCTTTAGCGTTTGTTGTAAAGCTGGTTTGGTGGTGCTGAATTCTCTTAGCTTTTGCTTGTCTGTAAAGGTTTTAATTTCTCTGTCAAATCTGAATGAGATCCTTGCTGGGTCGAGTAATCTTGGTTGTAGCTTTTCCCCTTTCATCACTTTAAATATGTTCTGCCAGTCCCTTCTGGCTTGCAGAGTTTCTGCTGAAAGATCAGCCGTTAATCTTTTGGGGATTCCCTTGTATGTTATTTGTTGTTTTTCCCTTGGTGATTTTAATATTTTTTCTTTGTATTTAATTTTTGATAGTTTAAGTAATACATGTTTTGGCATGTTTCTCCTTGCGTGTATCTTGTATGGGACTCTGCACTTCCTGAACTTGATTAATGATATCCTTTCCCATATTAGGGAAGTTTTCAACTATTATCTCTTCAAATATTTTCTCAGCCTCTTTCTTTCTCTCTTCTACTTCTGGGACCCCTATATTTGAATATTGGTGTGTTTAATGTTGTCCCAGAGGTGTCTCAGATTGTCCTCAATTCTTTTCATTCTTTTTTCTTTATTCTGCTCTGCAGTAGTTATTTCCACTATTTTGTCTTCCAGGTCATTTATCCATTCTTCTGCCTCAGTTATTCTGCTATTGTTTCCTTCTAGAGCATTTTAAATTCCATTTATTGTGTTGTTCATCATTGTTTGTTTGCTCTTTAGTTCTTCTAGGTCCTTGTTAAACGTTTCTTGTATATTCTCCATTCCAGCTCCAAGATTTGGGATCATCTTTACTATAATTACTCTGAATTCTTTTTCCGGTAGACTGCCTATTTCCTCTACGTTTGTTTGTTCTGGTGGGATCTTACCTTGCTCCTTCACCTGCTGTGTGTTCCTCTGTCATATTTGGCTTTGGGGACTGTGTTTGGGGTCTCCTTTTCGCAGGCCGCAGATTCGTAGTTCCCGTTGTTTTTGGTGTCTGCCCCCAGTGGCTGAGGTTGGTTTAGTGGGTTGTGTAGGCTTTCTGGTGGAGGGGACTGGTGCCTGTGTTCTGGTGGGTGTGTCTGGACCTTGTCTTTCTGGTTGACAGGTCTGCATCCGGTGGTGTGTTTTGGAGTGTCTGTGGCATTATTATGATTTTAGGCAGCCTCTCTGGTAATGGCTGGGCATGCATTCCTGTCTTGCTAGTTGTTTGGCATGGGATATCCAGCACTGGATCCTGCTCGTCTCTGAGTGGAGCTGGGTCTTAGCGTTGAGACGGATGTCTCTGGGAGGCTTTCACTATTTGATATTACAAGGTGCCAGAGGTCTCTGGTAGACCAATGACCTGAACTCGGCTCTCCCAACTCAGAGGCACAGGCCTGACACCCGGCTGGAGTACCAAGACCCTGTCAGCCACACGGCTGGGGGTGAGAGCAAGAGGTAGCTTTGGTACATCTGAAAGACCACCAATGAGATTCACTGACCATTTTCTCTACAGAAGTGAAGAAAACAAAATTCAGTGTTTGGCTAGTCAGCCACTTTGGAAGCCAGTCTCCAAGATGGCCCTAATTATCCCCTAATTATCTCCCAGTCTTCATGTACCTGTGTGGCTCCTCACACTTGAAAAGGGCTGACTGTTTAACTAATAAGAAATTGCAGAAATGACAAAGTGCAGCTTCCAAAGTTATGAAAGACATTGCAGCTTCTGCTTTGGTTTCTGCTAGATCACTCATCCTGGGGTAAGCCAGCTACCATGTCATGAGGACACTCAAGCAGCCCTAAGGAGAGATCCATGTGGCAAGGAACTGAGGCCTCTTACCTACAGCCACGTGAGTGAGTCATCTCAGAAGTCAAAAGATTTAATTTTATTTATTTTTCATTGCATTGGGTCTTTGTTGCTGCACAAGGTTTCTCTAGTTGTTTCAAGCAGGGGTTACTCATCGTTGTGGTGCACGGGCTTCTCCTTGTGGTCGTTTCTCTTGTTGTGGAGTATGGGCTCTAGGTGCATGGGCTTCAGTAGTTGTGTCATGCAGGCTCAATAGTTGTTGCTTGCTGGCTCTAGAGCGCAGGCTCAGTAGTTGTGGCACACGGGCTTAGTTGCTCTGCGGCATGTGGGATCTTCCCAGACCAGGGATTGAACCCCTGTCCCCTGCATTGGCAGGCAAATTCTTACCCACTGTGCCACCAGGGAAGTCCAGTGTGCTCTTTTTTAAACCTAGTCTGTTTGCATTATTTTCTATCTTAACAATTCTGTATTAATTAAAAAAAAATAATACTGCTTTCTACCCCTCCTGTTTGAGGATTATATATGAAGAGTTATGTCTTATTTATTAATCTCAAATTTTCACCTTTTAAGAAGTAATCACAATGTCAAGTATTTAATACCTTTCAGTTCCACCTTGAAAAGCATGGATATTAAAGTGCTAATATAATTACCTTCCCTAGTATATCGTTTTTACTTTTTGTTATGTATAAAAAACAACTAAAAACATGCATGGTTTGTAAGGAAATGACAAATTTCAGAAAATTCAGAATCTGAATACACTCTATACATAGCTTCTAGATAAAGACACAGAAAATTGCCAGATACTCAGAGGCCCCCTGATCCCACTCTAGTGACTCCCCTTAAGGTTTAATATTGTTCTTGTATCTAACAAAAAGATCATGTTACCTGTATTTTGTAGTTTATATAAATGTTATGGCACAGTAAAATCACTTTTGGATTGGGCTTTTTTATTTTATGTTGCTTGTGAATATGTCTATATGGTTTCCTGTTGTGATCATGCATTGCCACTGTTGCATAGGATTCCATAGTGTAAATATTTAACAATTAATTTATTCCAATTTGTATTACAATATGAGTGATTTTCAGTTTGTGCCTATTGAGAATAGCATGGGTATAAAAATTCTAGAACTTGAGCTTTGGTGGTGTGTGTATAAATTATTGTTCAGTATACATGTAGTAGTAAAATTTTCGAGTCATAGCTTTCATGTGTTTATCTTTTTAGATATTTCTAAATATTTTCAAAACATGTGTATGATTTTTCTTTTTCTTTTTTTTTACATCTTTATTGGAGTATAATTGCTTCACAATGGTGTGTTAGTGTCTGCTTTATAACAAAGCGAATCAGTTATACATATACATGTGTTCCCATATCTCTTCCCTCTTGCATCTCCCTCCCTCCCACCCTCCCCATCCCACCCCTCTAGGTGGTCACAAAGCACCGAGCTGATCTCCCTGTGCTATGTGGCTGCTTCCCACTAGCTATCTACCTTACATTTGGTAGTGTATATATGTCCATGCCACTCTCTCGCTTTGTCACAGCTTACCCTTTCCCCTCCCCATATCGTCAAGTCCATTCTCTAGTAGGTCTGTGTCTTTATTCCTGTCTTACCCCTAGGTTCTTCATGACATTTTTTTTTTTGTTAAATTCCATATATATGTGTTAGCATACAGTATTTGTCTTTCTCTTTCTGACTTACTTCACTCATTTGTATGATTTTTCATCCTCAGCAGCAGTGAATGAGATTCAAGGATTATATACATTCTCGTCAAACCTGATAATACCTGTCATTTTCATTTGAACTTTCTGGTTGGTAAGTGATAATTAAATGTATCACTTTTTTTGCATTTAATTGACTACTAAGAAGCCAAGCATCTTTTGATATGTTTACTTAACATTCTGTACTCTCTTTTTGGAAATACCTTTTGGTATATTTTCCCCATATTTGCTATTACATTATCTTCTTATTGAAGACTTCTTTTTTTTTAACATCTGAAGACTTCTTATTGAGGAGTTTTTAATATATGCTTGCTATGAGTTCTTCTCTCTTTCTGTCTCTCCTTCTCTTTCTTTAGATGAGTGTCAGTTTTTAATAACATCTAATTTGTTATTTTCCTATTTATTTATTTATTTAGTCTTATTTCTATTTATTTATGTAGTCTTCTTATCTGTAGCAGAACACATTATTTATTCTAAATCACAAATATGTTTTCATTTCTTCAATAAATCTAATTATTAATCTTTAAATTTAAGTTAACTTTCTAAACTAAATATGTTGTATCATAGTGAGTATTAATTTTTCTGTGACAGCTGAAAGGTTACATTTATTCAGAAAATGTTGTATTCAGCTTTCTTTTCATTTGCTCCTACTTCTCATTGATTCATAGAGGTAAACATCACTTCATCCATGGGTCTGACTTTTCTCTGATTTCTCATGGTCATTCTCACTAATTCGTCTTGCCTCCTGAAATCTTTAGCAATCCCGTTATTCCACAGAAGCAGAAACCTTCCTTGGGCCTTTTTCCTCAGAAGATTGATTATTCCCACATTTTAAATGGGAGATTGCAATAAGTTAGGAGAAAATGCCACAAGGGTCTCATTTTATTTTTCACATCTTGTATCAGCCTCTGCTTGCACTCTGTGTTCAAAGATTTTTGTACAACACATTGATGGAAGATGTCAGTTGTTTCTCTCCTTGGGGAAAAAGACAGATTAATTACCTGACAAATAAAATAAAGACAGTGTCTTGCTCTGTTCAAATGTTGGACAGGATTGCTTGCATCCTACTTTAAAAGTTTCAGGTGACTGTAGCTTAAGATTCCTAAGCTTTTTTTTTTTTTTTTTTTTGTGGTACGCGGGCCTCTCACTGCTGTGGCCTCTCCCGTTGCAGAGCACAGGCTCCGGACGCGCAGGCTCAGCGGCCATGGCTCACGGGCCCAGCCGCTCCGCGGCATGTGGGATCTTCCCAGACCGGGGCACGAACCCGTGTCCCCTGCATCAACCACTGCGCCACCAGGGAAGCCCAAGATTCCTAAGCTTTAATCCATATTTGCACCAAGCACAGCACCCAAAAGGACTGCCTTACATAACCCCATGAGACTTTTGTGTGCAAGTGGAACAGATAAAAATATAAAACTATTGCTGTCTTTTTGTGTCATAAAAATGATTTTTTGTCTCATTTAAAATATTTTTTTCTAAAATCCAAAAACGTGTCAGGCTAAAATATTGGAATTTCAAATATGGTAAATCTAAGACCCTTCAAATTTCTGTCCAGTTTTGTTGATGATGGGATGCCATCAGAGATATGACTTCATCAAACACAATAGGTAAGATCCCTTCATATGCCTGATTGGGGAATATGAAAATAATCCCTGGAAAAATCTGGACATTTTCTGGTTCTCAAGTATTGGTTAAGATGGTAGAAAGGACCCTTCATTGTCCTATATGTGAATGCAGATCAATTGAGAGAGGTGGGGATAAAACAAGCAGCCTAAATATCCTTTATGTTTGCTGTACTACTAGTAGAAAGAGGAAGGCTCAACCTGTCACCATGGTTGATATACGAAATGAGCTGCTGAAACTACACAGAAATGTACCTGCTTGTATTTTCTGTGCAGATACCTTCTCTTTTGGTGTGCCCTGATACCTCCCTCAACTTATGTACCAACTCCAGTAGCAATAAGCAGAAATCCAAAGAAATCTATTCTTTGGAATTATGAGGAAGGGAAGAGTCAAAAATTTTATAGCATGTTCTATACAAGTATACACATCACCATCCTTATCTATGTCATGCCATGCATGGAGGGTCAGTAGGTTCAGGGGATTCTGGAAGCACCAAGGTCTGTGGGGTTAATCACAGCTACATTCATGGGCAGTAAAAGAGAAGGGCCTTATCTTGCTCACTTTCTCAATGCGAGTAGCTACAAAAAGAAGAGGACAGCAGACATCTTAGGGAGTAGAGCCAACATTAAATGAAATGTCCTAATTACTCTAGGCAACCTCTCATGATAGCCTCCCATAGCTCCTCGAATCCCTACATCCTTGCACAAGGGATAGTGTAATATTACTGGAGTGTGTGACTGCAGATTAGCATTATTTTTGCTGAAAAAAAATGAAAGTAGGTTCAAGTGATAGGGTTTGAAAAGGGTTCACAGTGCCAGGGAAACTATTGTAACAATGTGGACAGAACCCTTTGGATGGATTCATCATGTTTTTGTTTTTGTTTTTTTTCTGCCTCAGAATCTGTAGTAGAGATTGGTGTGTTCCATGATGCATTCCCGCTTCTTATAAGTTTTAGATGGAATACCCCATTAGGAAGAAGTGCACGTAAGGAAGATTAGTGAGTCAAACTCCTCTGCCCTCTGTCAGCAGTGGGTGCAAAGGGATTTAGACCAAGTGCTTTCATCCTTTGACGTGCAAAGTTTTCACTATATAAATGATGTTTTGTTTGTTTGCAGGTCAGGAGCCTTGGTCTCAATATCCCTGTTTAAAAAGTGTTATCAAATGTCTGCCAGAAAGAATTGCTGATGATACTGGAAAAAATTGAGAGTTATCCTTAACAATTAAAGGTTTTGTAGCAACATGGATGGACCTAGAGATTGTTATACTGAGTGAAGCAAGTCAGACACAGAAAGACAGATATCATTTGATATTGCTTATATGAGGAATCTAAAAAAGAAAAAAAAGGTACAAATGAACTAATTTACACAACAGAAATAGAGTCATGGATATAGAAAACAAACTTATGGTTACCAGGGGATAAGTGGGGAAGGGATAAATTGGGAGATTGGGACTGACCTATACACACTAGTATATATAAAATAGATAAGTATTGATAAGGACCTGCTTTATAGCACAGGGAGCTCTACTCAATGGTGTGTACTGGCATATACGGGAAAAGAATCTTAAAAAAAACAACAAGGGTTTTGGGAGTATGTAATAAATATAAATGTGCAAACCTTTAACATGAAAGGAAAAATCAGTTAACTCTGTGGTCCCTGTTATGGTGTAAACATTTTGTACCTCTAATTTTAAAATTTTGAAACCCAGCTCCCAGGTTGATGGTATTAGCAGGTGGGGCTTTGGGGAGGTGATTAGGTCATGAGGCCAGACACCTCAAACATGGGATTAGTGACCTAATAAATGTAGCACACAGAAGATCTCATGCCCATCACATGATTTCATTGCCGAGCGAGAAGACCCACGTTATGAACCAGATATTGGTCCCTCACCAGACACTAAGTCAGCTGGCGACTTGTTCTTTTTTTAAAATTAATTAATTAATTAATTTTTTGGCTGTGTTGGGTCTTTGTTGCTGTGTGCGGGCTTCTCATTGGGTGGCTTCTCTTGTTGCAGAACATGGGCTCTAGGCGTGTGGGTTTCAGTAGTTGTGGCACACGAGCTCAGTAGTTGTGGCCTGTGGTCTCTAGAGTACAGGCTCAGTATTTGTGGTGCACGGGCTTAGTTGTTCCATGGCATGTGGGATATTCCAGGACCAGGGCTCGAACCCGTGTCCACTTTATTGGTAGGCAGATTCTTAACCACTGCGCCACCAGCGACGCCCCTGGTAACTTGTTCTTGAACTTTTCAGCCTCAGCAATTACGAGAAAACAAAAATATTCTGTTGTTTATAAAATACCAAGTCTCCCGTATTTCGTTTTAGCAGTCAAAGAGCTGGCTGAGGAGAAACATCTGTGAGCTTGAAGGCATATCAAGAGAAACCTTTAAATCTCAAAAGAAAAGAGAAAATGGGCAGGAAAGAAATCAACAGAACAGAGTAATCAATAATTGTGGAACAATGAAAATGCTGTGACCTATACATAATGGGTATGGCAGGAGGAGAATAAAGATAACAAAGAACAGAAAATATTTTTAAAAAATGACTGAGAGGGCTTCTCTGGTGGCGCAGTGGTTGAGAGTCCGCCTGCCGATGCAGGGGACGCGAGTTCATGCCCCGGTCCGGGAAGATCCCACATGCCGCAGAGCGGCTGGGCCCGTGAGCCATGGCCGCTGGGCCTGGGCGTCCGGAGCCTGTGCTCCGCAAGGGGAGAGGCCACAACAGTGAGAGGCCCGCGTACCGCAAAAAAAAAAAAAAAAAAAAAAAAATGACTGAGAATCTCCCCCAAATGAATGTCTGATACTAAATCCACAACATCCAAACTTAGAGGAACATATGAGTAGTAAAGAAAACGGACCAATATCTCTCAGGAACATCAATGCAAAAATCCTCAACAAAATATTAACAAATCGAATCCAACAATATTTTGAGAGAATTTTATATCATGAATGAGAGGGAATAATCCCAGGTATGCAAGGCTGGTTCAACATTCTAAAATCAAATAATTATATCCATCATATCAACACCCTAAAGACAATCATTAGCATACCAATAGATTCAGAAGACCTTTGAAAAAATCTAACACCCATTCTTCATAAAAACTCTCAGTTAAACAAATAGACTGGAGCTTTCTCAGGTTGATAACAAAGATCTACAGGAAACTTTTATCTTACATCATGATTAATGATCAAAAACATGAAGCTTTTCCACTAAGTTCAGGTAAAAGCAAGGATGTTCCCTTTCATGACTCCTTTTCCATATTTTACTCCACGTCCTTGCTAATGCAATAAGGCACGAAAATAAATAAAACAAATACAGATTGGGTAGAAAAAAATGAAAGCAGCCTAAATAAAATGTGGACCAATATACTTTACGGACACCTCACCAAAGAAAATAGACACTATGCATATAAGTATACAGAAGAATAATTCAGATTACATGCTGCCATCAAAAAGCAAATTAACAATACAATTGCATACGAGTTTAGCCATTAGAATGGCTAAAATGTGAACAATGACAAGAACAAATTCTGTAAGGGATGTGGAACAATAGGAAATGTCATGTGTTATTGGTGGAAATGAAAAATAATACAGCTACTTTGGTAGTCTGATTGACACTTGCTATAATATTGAACATTCCCTTACTGTACAATCCAGCAAGTGTTCTCATGGATATTTACTGAAAGTAGTTTAAAACATACTTCCAGACGAAAACCTGCATATGGATATTTATAGCACCTAATTCAATACTGCCAAAATGTGAATGAAACTAAGGTGTCCTCCAATAGGTGAATGAAATGGTATAGTATTAATATATTCTGGGAATGGGATAATATTGAGCACTAAAAAAGTAAGCTATCAAGCCATAAAAATATGTGGGAATTCTTTTTATCTTTTGAAATATAGGCGATTTTCTTTATTTTGTAATTTAAATTTTCTTGGAGTATAGTTGATTTACAATGTTGTGTTCATTTCAACTGCACAGCAAGTGATTCAGTTACACATATGCATATATTCATTCTTTTTCAGATTCTTTTCTGATAAAGGTATTCCCAGAATATTGAGTAGAGTTCCCTGTGCTATACAGTAGGTCCTTGTTGCTTATCTACGTTATGTATAGTAGTATTCGTATGTTTCCCCCAAGTTCCTGATTTATCCCTGCCCCCCGACCTTTCCCCTTTGGTAACCATAAGTTTGTGTTCCAAGTCTGTGAGTCTGCCTCTGTTTTGTAAGTTAGTTCATTTGTATCAATTTTTAAGTTCCACCTAGAAGTGATATCATACAATATTTGTCTTACTGTGTCTGACTTACTTCACTTAGTACAATCATCTCTAGGTCCATCCATGTTACTGCAATTGGCATTATTTTATTCTATTTTATGGCTGAGTCATATTCCATTATATATATGTATCACATATTCTTTACCTATATTCATATGTTGATGGACATTTTGGTTGCTTCCATGTCTTCGCTATTGTAAAGAGTGTTGCAGTGAACATTGGGGAAGATGTGTCTTTTCGATTTATGCTTTCCTCCAGATATGCACACAGGAGTGAACTTGCTGGATCATCTGGTAGCTCTATTTTATTTTATTTTATTTCATTTCATTTCAATTTTTTTGGAGTATAGTTGATTTACGATGTTGTGTTACTTTCTGCTGCACAGCAGAGTGAAGCAGTTATACATATATCCAGTCCTTTTTGCATTCCTTTCCCATATAGGTCATTACACAGTATTGAGTAGAGTTCCCTGTGCTATACAGTAGGCCCTTATTTGTTATCTCTTTTATATATAGTGGTGTGTATATGTCAATCCCAATTTCCAGTTTATCCCTCCTACCTCCCCTTAATCTGGTAACCTCCATTCTGTGCCCCATAGTGGCTGTTACCAATTGGCATTGCCCCCAGTAACGTAGTATTGGTGGCACAGTGGTTAAGAATCCGCCTGCCAGTGCAGGGGACACAGGTTCGAGCCCTGGCCCAGGAAGATCCCACATGCTGCAGAGGAACTAAGCCTGTGTGCCACAACTACTGAGTCTGCGCTCTAGAGCCCACGAGCCACAACTACTGAGCTCACGTGCCACAACTACTGAAGCCTGTGTGCCTAGAGCCTGTGCTCCACAACAAGAGAAGCCACTGCACACGGAAGGCTGTGTACCACAACGATGAGTAAACCCCGCTTGCTGCAACTATAGAAAAGCCGCATGCAGCAACGAAGACCCAACGCAGATTAAAAAAATAATAATAATAAGTAGTAGGTTTCTCTTTTTTCCACACCCTCTGAAGCATTTCTTGTTTCTAGACATTGTGAGGATGGCTATTCTGAGTGGTTCCAGGTGATACTTCTTTGTACATCTGATTTGCATTTGTCTAACATAAAGCAACGGTGAGCATCTTCATATGTGCTTTTTTTTTGAACAGTGTGAGTAAAATTTACCCCTTGAAAAAGGGTTATTGGAAGGTTGCCTTGTTTTGAAGTCTATTTCGATTACCTACCCCAAGACATTTCTTGAGGGCTGTTGTCATTTACAGCTCCCCAGGCATTGTGAATATGAAGTGCCTATAAGGTCCAGTTTTAGAATTGTTGTTATGGGAAAAACAGAAGGCGGCAGGATTTCTACTGTCCCTCTCTGGTTACTGACACAACCTTAGATGTAGGGAAAGTCCTGTTCCTGGGTTTTAAATTAGAGTGGAATGTGCCTGACCAAACATGTAAGGGCTTCTGTCCCATTCATTCTTCCTCCTTACCCTTCATCCCCCGAACAAGTATAAACCCCTGCAAAATCACCTGTTGAGGGTGCTGTCTTGTAGAGTGGGATGACCCTGACGAAGGAGTCGGGAGGTCGGAACCCAAACACCAGGATATGTTGAGACCAGGTGATTTTCCAAATGTCATCCAGCCCAGAGAGTCCACCATCCTTTGGGTGTCAGAGCGTTAGTTTAGTAGTATGAGGGAACACTTAGATCTGGAGATTGTGATCCCATGCAGAGGGGACCAGGTACTACATGTTTAAGGGGTCGGATTAGCTGGCATATCCTCCCGAGGTCCTCAGGCCCACAACAGTCCAGCCTTGGGACCAAATTGAGTCTGTGTCCAGGAATGTGACACTAGCACGTTAACTGAGACTAAACGAATTTAGTGATCATTTTTCTTTTCTATAATTCAATTTTAAATTTATAATGGAGTTTAGTTGATTTACCATGTTGTGTTCGTTTTTGATATACACCAACATGATTCACTTATACAGAGATGACTATATATTCTTTCTGGAATTATTTTCCCATGGAGGTTACTAAAGGGTGTTGAGAAGAGTTCCAAGTGCTCTACAGCAGGTCCATGTTGATTACAAGTTTTCTCTCTGTAAATATGTATATACTAATTCCAACCTCATGATTTATGCCTCCAACACACCTTTCCAGTTTGGTAACCGTAAGTTTGTATTCTAAGTCTGGGACTCTGTTTCTGTGTTGTAAGATCGTACCTTTGTATCAATTGTTAGATTCCACCGATAAGTAATATCATATGATATTTATCATTGTCTGATTTATGACACTTAGTATGAATGTATCTATGTCCTTCCAAGTGGCTGCAAATGGCCTTATTCCATTCATTTCATGGCTGAGTAATATTCCATTGTACATATCTACCATAGTTTCTTCATCCAGTCTTCCTTCCAAGGACATTTAGGTAGCTTCCAAGTACAGGCTCTTGTAAACAGGGCTGCATAAATTTCGGAGTGCCTGGGTCCTGTCAATTTATGTTTTTTCCAAGATACAGGCCCAGGGGTGGAAGCGCCATATGCTCTGAAGCTCTGTTTTTGAGACTTTTAAGGAATCACCACCCACTTCTCCACAGTGGCTGTTAGCAATTTACATTCCCACCATCAGCTTGTCAGGGTCCCCTTTTCTCGACGCCCTGTCCTGCATTTCAGGTTTTACACTTTGTGAGCTTGGCCATTCTGACGGGTGGAAGTGATACCTCTTTGTAGTATTAATTTACATTGCCCGCCTGTTTTGTTGGCCAAAAATGGAGTAAGGGTTTTTCCTGAATATATTAAGGAATAACGCATACAGCCTTTTTGGCAAACTGCATCATTGGCGATGTTCAGCAGCTTTTCATGTGCTTTAATGGCGAGTGCAAACTACCTCTTGAAATCCCTTTCCTGCAATTCTGCCTTGCTTACAAGGCCTTTAGGAATACTTGGCTCAAGAAATGACTCCATTAGAGGTGTCAATTACAACCCTGCATGTTTGTGAATTGCAGTGCCCCTGAGCACCAGTTTTCAACTTGTTGTTTAGGGAAGCAGCCACAAAGGGGCAGGATTTCTACAGACCTATTCCGGTTACTGGGGCACCTGAAGGATAGGGAAATTCTTCTTCCAGATTAGGAAACTAGAGTGGCATATGCCTGTCCAAACATCTAGGGCTTGTGTCTCATTCCATCCCCCCATTCCCCTTCTTCACATGGAAAATTCCAAGCTGTGCAAAACCGGCTCTTGAGTGTGCTGCCTTCCCAAAGTGGGGAGACTCTAAGGAAAGGAGCTGGGGCACCCGAATACCAGAAGAAGTGGAGATGAGGTGACTTTCCCAAATTCTTCCCGAACAGATGGTGTACCATCCTCTGGATGTCCCATTCATGTTTTAGCTGTAGGAAGGGTCCCCTGCACCTGGAGATATGGGACCCATGGAATGGGGGCCAGGCAGTATTACTCTAAAAGTGCTGCATTTGCTGTCCCATCCTCACCAAGCCTCTCAGAACCACGAGTGTAGAGCCTTGCGTCCCATCCAGCTGTGTGTCTAGATGTGTTCAGTCCAGGTTGCATCACAGCCCTTGAACAAATTTTGTAAGAATTTCTCTCTCTCTCACTGTCTTTTTTTTTGTTCTTGTTATTTAATTTTATAATGGGGTATGGCTGATTTTCAATACTGTCTTTCTTCCTGCTCTACATCTATCCACTTGATTCACTTAAAGAGAGACATCAATAAATTCTTTTACAGATTCTTACCAGTCTTATATGTCCTTTTCCGGTGACAACAGTGTGCTGAGTCCAGCTCTTTGAGCTATACAGTAGGTCCTGTTGATTACCTGTTTTGTTTATGGAACTGTATCTATGCTAATTCCAACCTCCTGGTTTATGCATCACCCCACCCCACCATTCTCCTTTAGCAGCCATAAGTGTGTTTTCTAAATATGTGACTCTGTTTCTGTTTTGTAATTGAGTTCATGTGTAGCCATTTTTAGATACCATCTATAAGTGATACCTTATGATAAGTCTCTTTTTATGTCTGACTTATGTCACTTAGAATGATCGTACCTCAGACTCCACGAGTTGCTGCAACTGGCCTTATTTCGCTGATTTAATTGCTCAGTAATATCCCATTGTACATAAGTACCACATCTTCTTTATCCATTTTTTACTTCCAAGGACATGTAAGTTGTACCCAAGTCATTTCTAAACAGAGTAACACTAAACGTAGCGGTGCCTGTGTCCTGTCGATGTTTGGTTTTCCCAAGATATACGCCCAAGAGTGGAAGTGCCCTAGGCTCTGTAGCTCTGCATTTTAGATGTTTTGGAAACACCATACACTTCTCCAGAGTGGCCTTGGCTATTTACATCCCCCCCATCAGCGTAACAAGGCTCCCTTTTCTCCATGGCCTGTGCTGCATTTCTGGTTTTACACTTTTCCAGGATGGCCCTTTTGACGAATGTGAAGTGAGACTTCTTTGTAGTGCTGATTTGCATTTGGCGCTTGTTTGCATGGCCAAAAAGAGCGTATGCGTTTTTCCTGAATATATTTATTTTTATGATGGGGTTTAGCTGATTTCCACTGTGTTTATGCCGCATTACACCCACTTGATTCACGTACAGAGAGATATCAATAAATACTTTTTAAGATTTTTAATAGTCATATATATTCCTCGGTGGTGAATAGGGTGTGTTGAGTCCAGTTCATAGAGCAATGAGTAGGTGTTCACTATTACATATTTGGTTTATGGAACGATATCTGTGCTAATTTCAAACTCTACTTTTATGCCTCACCCCACCTCACCTTTCCCCTTAAGCAGGCATAAGTGTGTTTTCTAAATGTGAGCCTCTGTTCTGTTTTGTAATTCAGCTCATGTGTAGCCATGTTTACATTCCCTCTATAAGTGATATCTCATGGTAAGTTTCTTTTTCTCTGTGACTTATTTCACTTAGAATCATCGTACCTAAATCCACTCATTATGCTGCTACTAGCCTTATGACTTCATGGCTGAGGGATATTCCATTGTACATAAGTACCACAACCTCTTTATCCATTTTTCTCTTTCCTGGGATATATAAGGTGTACCGAAGTCGAGGTTCTTATAAACAAAGCAGCCCTAAACTTTGGGGTGCCTAAGTCCTGTCGATTTTTGATTTTCTAGAGATATACACCCATGTGTGGAAGTGCCCTATGCTCTGTAGCTCTGTTTTTTTAGTTGTTTTAGGAAACACCATATACTACGCCAGAGTGGCCCTTGGCAATTTACATCCCACCCATCAGTGTAACAAGGCTCCCTTTTCCCCATGACCTGTCCTGCATTTCTGGTTTTTACATTTTTTCAGGATGGCCTTTTGAACCATGCAAAGTGAGACTTAGTTTTTGTGCTGATGTGCAGTGCCCGCTTGTTTGGTTGGTCAAAAAGGGGGCATATGCTTTTTTCCCTGAATATATTCAGGAAAAAACGCATACGCCCTTTTAGGCCAACTGCATCATTGTTGACGTTCTGCCGCTTTTCATGTGATTTAAAGGACAGTCCAATCTACCTCTTGAAAACTGTCTCCTGCAATTCTGCTTTGCTTTCAAATCCTCTTCGTTGCCTTACTTCAATATATTTTTGGATGATAGTTATCATTTATAACCCTGCAGGTTTGTGAATTGCAGTGCCCCTGAGCTCCATTTTTCAAATCGCCTTTTTGGGAGCTGGCCGCAAAACCGCAGGATTGCTTCAGGCCCTATGCTGGTTCCGGAGGGAAGGCTGAACCTTTGTTTAATTCTTCTTCCTGATGGGAAATTAGACTGACATGTGCCGGTCGAAACACCTACAGCTAGTCTGCCATTGGTTCCCCCTCTTCCCGTTCATCCAGCGCACTAATTGCAGACTGTGCGAAACAGGAGGTTAAAGGCGCTGACTCTCCGAGTGGGGAGATTATTAGTAAAGCAGTTGGAATGGCAAACCCGAGCACCAGGAGATGAAAAATGAGGTGCGTTGTAGAAACCATTCCCGACTGCACGGTGTACCATCCTCTGGGTTTCCATGCATGTTGTAGCTGTAGGAATTTCCCCTTGAACCTGGAGAGTGGAGACCCGTGGAATGGGTAGCACGCAGTATTTCTTTAAAGAGTCTGTATTTACTCACTCAACCTCACCAATCCTCTCAGCCCCAAGAGTGTCCAGCTTTATGTCTCATCCAGCTGTGTGTGTAGATGTGGTCAATTCAGGGTGCATCACAGCCCCTGAACGAATTTTATAAGACTTTCTCTCTTTCACTATCTTTCTGTTTTGTGTTTGAAATTTATTCTTATAATGCGGTTTAGCTGATTTCACTGCTGTGTTTATGCAGCTTTACACAGCCATGATTCACTTACAGACAGATATCAATATATAGGTTTTAAGATTCTTACTAGTCAGATATCTTCTTCTGTGGTGAGTAGGGCGTGTTGAGTCCAGTTCACTGAGCAAGGAGTAGGTCTTGTCTATTAAATATTTGTTTTATGGAACGGTATCTGTGCTGATTTCAAACTCTTGTGTTATGCAGCACCCCACCTCACCTTTCCACTTAAACAGGCATAAGTGTGCTTTCTAAATGTGAGACTCTGTTCTGTTTTGTAATTCAGTTCATATGTAGAGATGTTTACATTCCCTCCATAAGTGATATCTTATGATAAGTTTCTTTTTCTGTGTGACTTCTTTCACTTAGAATCATCGTAACTAAATCCACTCATTATGCTGCTCCTGGCCTTATGACATTGATTTCATGGCTGAGTGATATTCCATTGTACATAAGTACCACAACGTCTTTATCCGTTTTTCTCTTTTCTGGGATATTAAGGTGTACCGAAGTCGAGGTTTTTGAAAACAGAGCAGCCCTAAACTTTGGGGTGGCTGTGTCTTGTTGCTTTTAAGTTTTCCCAAGATATATGCACATGAGTGGAAGTGCCCTATGCTCTGTTTCTCTGTTTTTTAGATGTTTCAGGAAACACCAAACACTTCTCCAGAGTGGCTGTTGGCAATTAACATCCCACCCATCAGAGTAACAAGGATGCCTGTTCTCTATGGCTTGTCCTGCCTCTGGTTTTTACACTGTTTTCGGATGGCCCTTTGGACCTGTGGGAACTGAGACTTTGCTGTAGTGCGGATTTGCATTGCCCGCTTGCTTGGTTGGCCAAAAAGTTCGTATGCATTTTTTCCTGAATATATTCAGGAAAAACCACATACGCCCTTTTTGGCCAGCTGCATCACTGTTGAAGTTCTGCCACTTTTCATGTTCTTTAAAGGAGACTCCAATCTACCTCTTGAAAGCTGTTTCCTGCAAATCTGCCTTGGTTTCAGATTCCCTTCTTTACCTTACCTCAATATATATTTCGACGAAAGTTGTCCTTTTCAACTCTGCAGGTTTGTGAATTGCAGTGACCCTGAGCTCCATTTTTCAACTCGCTCTTTTGTGAGCTGGCCGCAAAACCGCAGGATTGCTTCAGGCCCTATTCTGGTTCTGGGGCGGCGCGCTGAGCCTTTAGTTTAATTCTTCCTCCTGATGGGAAACTAGAGTGACATGTGCCCGTCCAAACACCTACAGCTAGTCTCTCATTGGTTCCCCCTCATCCCGTTCATCCTCCGCACTAATTGCAGACTGTACAAAACAGGAGGTTAAAGGCTCTGACTCTCCAAATGGGGAGATTGTTAGTAAAGTGGCTGGAGTGGCGAACCCGAGCAGCAGGAGATGAAAAATGAGGTGCATTGTAGAAACCATTCCCGATCACATGGTGTACCATCCTCTGGGTTTCCCATGCATGTGTTAGCTGTAGGAAGATTCCCTTAAACCTGGAAAGTTGGGACCCATGGAATGGGTAGCACGCAGTATTGCTTTAAAGGGTCTGCATTTGCTCACCCAACCATACCAATCCTCTCAGCCCCAAGTGTCCAGCCTTATGTCTCATCCAGCTGTAGGTGTAGATAAGGTCAATTCAGGGTGCATCACAGCCCCTGAACGAATTTTGTAAGACTTTCTCTCTTTCGCTATCTTTCTGTTTTGTGTTTGAAATTTATTCTTATAATGCGGTTTAGCTGATTTCACTGCTGTGTTTATGCAGCTTTACACAGCCATGATTCACTTACAGACAGATATCAATATATAGGTTTTAAGATTCTTACTAGTCAGATATCTTCTTCTGTGGTGAGTAGGGCGTGTTGAGTCCAGTTCACTGAGCAAGGAGTAGGTCTTGTCTATTAAATATTTGTTTTATGGAATGGTATCTTTGCTAATTTCAAACTCTGGTTTTATGCATCACCCCACCTCACCTTTCCCCTGAAGCAGGCATAAGTGTGTTTTCTCAATGTGAGCCTCTGTTCTGTTTTGTAATTCAGCTCATGTGTAGCCATGTTTACATTCCCTCTATAAGTGATATCTTATGATAAGTTTCTTTTTCTGTGTTACTTCTTTCACTTAGGATCATCACCTAAATCCACTCATTATGCTGCTACTGGCCTGATGACACTGATTTCATGGCTGAGTGATATTCCATTGTACATAAGTACCGAAACTTCTTTATCCATTTTTCTCTTTTCTGGGATATTTAAGGTGTACCGAAGTCGAGGATTTTGTAAACAGAGCAGCCCTAAACATTGGGGTGGCTGTGTCTTGTTGATTTTTAGTTTTTCCATGATATATGTGCATGAGTGGAAGTGTCCTATGCTTTGTAGCTCTGGTTTTTACATGTTTCAGGAAACACCAAACACTTCTCCAGAGTGGCTGTTGGCAATTTACATCCTGCCCATCAGGGTAACAAGGCTCCCTGTTCTCCATGGTCTTTCCTGCCTTTCTGGTTTTTACACTTTTTTCGCATGGCCCTATTGACCGGTGGGAAGAGAGACTTCTTTGTTGTGCAGATTTGCATTGCCTGCTTGCTGGGTTGGCCAAAAAGGGCGTATGCGTTTTATATTTCCTGAATATATTCAGGAAAAAAACGCATACGCCCTTTTTGGCCAACTGCATCATTGTCGAAGTTCTGCCGCTTTTCGTGTGCTTTAAAGGAGACTCCAATCTATGTCTTCAAACCTGTTTCGTGGAATTCTGCCTTGGTTTCAAATTCCCTTCTTTGCCTTACCTGAATATATTTTTCGACAATAGTTGTCCTTTATAACTCTGCAGGTTTGTGAATTGCAGTGACCCTGAGCTCCATTTTTCAACTTGCTTTTTTGTGAGCTGGCCGCAAAGCCGCAGGATTGCTTCAGGCCTTATTCTGGTTCCCGGGCAGCAGGCTGAGGCTTTGGTTAATTCTTCTTCCTTATGGGATATTAGAGTGACGTGTGCCCGTCCAAACACCTACAGCTATTCTCTCATTGGTTCTCCCTCATCCGGTTCATCTTCCGCACTAATTGCAGAGTGTGCGAAACAGGAGGTAAAGGTGCTGACTCTCCAAAGGGGAGATTGTTAGTAAAGTGGTTGGAATGGCTAACCCGAGCACCAGGACAGGAAAATTGAGGTGTGTTTTAGAAACATTTCCCCATCACACGGTGCACCATCTCTGGTTTTCCCATGCATGTTTTAGCTGTAGGAAGATTCCCTTAAACCTGGAAAGTTGGGACCCATGGAATGGGTACATGCAGTATTACTTTAAATGGTCTGCATTTGCTCACCCAACCTCACCAATCCTCTCAGCCCCTACTGTCCAGCCTTATGTATCATCCAGCTGTGGTTGTAGATATGGTCAATCCTGGGTGCATCACAGCCCCTGAACGAATTTTTTAAGAATTTCTCTCTCTTTCGCTGTCTTTGTGTTTTGTTTTTGAAATTTATTTTTATAATGGAGTTTAGCTGATTTTCACTGCTGTGTTTATGCTGCTCAACACACACTTGTTTCCCTTATGGAGCCATATCAATACATAGGTTTTAAGATTCTTACTAGTCAGATATATTCCTCTGCGGTGAATAGGGGGTGTTGAGTCCAGTTCATTGAGCAAGGAGCAGGTCTTTTCTATTACATATTTGGTTTATGGAACGCTATCTGTGGTAATTTCAAACTCTGGTTTTATGCATCACCCCACCTCACCTTTCCCCTTAAGCAGGCATAAGTGTGTTTACTAAATGTGAGCCTCTGTTCTGTTTTGTAATTCAGCTCATGTGTAGCCATGTTTACATTCCCTCTATAAGTGATAGCTTATGATAAGTTTCTTTTTCTGTGTGAGTTATTTCACTTAGAATCATCGTAACTAAATCCACTCATTATGCTGCTGCTGGCCCTATGACATTGATTTCATGGCTGAGTGATATTCCATTGTACATAAGTACCACAACTTCTTTATCCATTTTCTTCTTTCCTGGGATATTTAAGGTGTACCGAAGTTGAGGTTCTTGACCGCAGAGCAGGCCTAAACTTTGGGGTGGCTGTGTCTTGTTGATTTTTAGTTTTCCCAAGATATACGCCCATGAGTCGAAGTGCCCTATGATCTGTAGCTCTGTTTTTCAGATGTTTTAGGAAACACCATACACTCCTCCAGAGTGGCTGTTGACAATTTACATCCCATCCATCAGTGTAACAAGGCTCCCTGTTCGCCATGGCCTGTCCTGCCTTTCTGGGTTTAACACTTTTTTCTGATGGCCCTTTGGACCGGTGGGAAGTGAGACTTCTTTGTAGTGAAGATTTGCAATGCCCACTTGCTTGGTTGGCCAAAACGTGTGTATGCGTTTTTTCCTGAATATATTCAGGAAAAAACGCATACGCCCTTTTTGACGAACTGCATCATTGTCGAAATTCTTACGCTTTTCATGTGCTTTAAAGGTGACTCCAATCTCCCTCTTGAAATCTGTTCCCTGAAATTCTGCCGTGGTTTCAAATACTCTTCGTTTTCTTACCTCAATATATTTTTGGACGATAGTTGTCCTTTATAACTCTGCAGGTTTGTGAACTGCAGTGCCCCTGAGCTCCATTTTTCAACTCGCATTTTGTTAGCTGGCCGCAAAACAGCAGGATTGCTTCAGGCCCTATTCTGGTTCTGAAGTGGCAGGCTGAGCCTTTGGTTCATTCTTCTTCCTGATGGGAAATTACAGTGACATGTGCCCGTCCAAACACCTATAGCTGGTCTCTCATTGGTTCCCCCTCTTCCCGTTTATCCTCCGGACAAATTGCAAACTGTGGAAAACAGTAGGTTAAAGGCGCTGATTATTCAAGTGAAGAGATTGTTAGTAAAGCAGCTGGAATGGCGAGCCCGAGCACCAGATTAAAAAATGAGGTGCGTTTTAGAAACCTTTCCGGATCACACGGTGTACCATCCTCTGGGTTTCCCATGCGTGTTTTAGCTGTAGGAAGATTCCCTTACACCTGGAGAGTTGGGACCCATGGAATGCGTAGCACGCAGAATTACTTTAAAGGGTCTGCCTTTGCTCACCCAACCCTACCAATCGTCTCAGCCACAAGAGTGTCCAGCCTTATGTCTCATCCAGCTGTGGTTGTAGATGTGGTCAGTCCGGTTTGCATCACAGCCCCTGAATGCATTTTGTAAGAATTTCTCTCTCTTTCACTGTCTTTGTGCCTGTGGTTGAAATTTATTTTTATAATGGGGTTTAGCTGAGTTTCACTGCTGTGTTTATGCCGCTCTACACACACTTGATTCCCCTACGGCGACATATCAATACATAGGTTTTCAGATTCTTACTAGTCAGATATATTCTTCTTTGGTGAAGAGGGGGTGTTGAATCTAGTTCATTGAGCAAGGAGTAGGTCTTGTCTATTACATATTTGATGCATATAACGGTATCTGTGCTAATTTCAAACTCTTGTGTTAAGCATCACCCCACCTCACCTTTGCACTTAAGCAGGCATAAGTGTGTTTTCTAAATGTGACTCTGCTTTGTTTTGTAATTTAGTTCATGTGTAGCGATGTTTACATTCCTTCTAAAAGTGATATCTTATGATAAGTTTCTTTTTCTGTGTGACTTATTTCACTTAGAATCATCGGACGTAAATCCACTCATTATGCTGCTGCTGGCCTTATGACATTGATTTCATGGCTGAGTGATATTCCATTGTACATAAGTACCACAACGTCTTTATCCATTGTTTTCTTTCCTGGAATATTTAAGGTCAGCCGAAATCGAGGTTCTTGTAAACACAGCAGCCCTGAACTTTGGGTTGCCTTTGTCTTGTTGATTTTTAGTCTTCCCAAGATATTCGCCCATGAGTGGAAGTGCCCTGTGCTCTGTCGCTCTGTTTTTTAAATGTTTTTGGAAACACCATCCACTTTTCCAGAGTGGCTCTCAGTAATTTACACCACGCACATCCCCATAATAAGGCTCCCTGTTCTCTATGGCCTGTCCTGCATTTCTGGTTTTTACACTGTTTTCGGATGGCCCTTTTGACTGGTGGTAAGTGAGACTTCTTTATTGTGCGGATTTGCATTGCCCGCTTGCTTGGTTGGCCAAAAAGGGCGTATGCGTTTTTTCCTGAATATATTCAGGAAAAAACGCATACGCCCTTATTGGCCAACTGCATCATTGTCGAAGTTCTGACGCTTTTCATGTGCTTTAATAGCTAGACCAATCTAACTCTTGAAATCGGTTTCCTGAAATTCTGCCTTGCATTCAGAGCCTCTTCGTTGTCTTACCTCAATATATTTTTGGTCGTTAGGTGTCATTTATAACTCTGCAGTTTTGTGAATTGCGCTGCCCATGAGCTGCATTTTTCAACTCGCTCTTTTTTTGAGCTGGCTGCAAAACTGCAGGATTGCTTCAGGCCCTATTCTGGTTTCGGGCCGGCAGGTTGAGCCTTTGGTTAATTCTTGTTCCCAATGGGAAATTTGACTGACATGTGCCTGTCGAAACACCCATAGCTGGTGTCTCATAGTTTCCCCCTCTTCCCGTTCATCCTCTGCACAGATTGCAAACTGTGCGAAACAGGAGGTTAAAGGTGCTGATTCTCCTAGTGGGGAGAATTTTAGTAAAGTGGGTGGAATGGTGAACCTGAACACCAGGAGATGAAAAATGAGGTGCATTTTAGACACCTTTCCCGTTCACACGGTGTACAGTCCTCTGGGTTTCCCATGCATGTTTTACCTGTAGGCAGTTCCCTTGAGCCTGCAGATTTGGGACCCATGCAATGGGTACCAGGCAGTATTACTTTAAAGGGTCTGCATTTCCTCACCCAACCTCACTAATTCTCTTAGCGCGATCAGTTTCCAGCCTTATGTCTCATACTGCTGTGCGTCTATATGTGTTCAATCCATGTTGATTAACAGCCCCTGAGCAAAAGTTGTAAGAATTTTTCTGTCTCACTGTCTTTTTTAAAATTTATTATTATATTGGTTACAGCTGATTTTCAGTGGTCTGTTTCTTGCTGCTGTACATCCACTTGATTCACGTATAGAGAGACATCAATAAATTCTTCTTCAGACTCTTACCAGTCATATATATTCTTTTCCGGTGACTTGATTGTGCTGAGTACCATTCTTTGAGGTACCGTATAGGCCTTTTCGATTATCAATTTGGTATTTGGAACGGTATATTTGCTAATTTCAACCTCCTGGATAATGCCTCACCCCTCCCTACCTTTCCCCTTTAGCAGCCTTATGTGTGTTTTCTACATATTTGACTATGTTTATCTTTTTAAATTTATTTCATGTGTAGCCATTTTTGATTCCACATTTAAGTGATATCTTATGATATGTGTCTTTTTCTTTAGGATGTATGTCACTTAGAATGATTGTACGTAACTCCTTTGGAGTTGTTGCAACTGGACTCATTTCATTAATTTCTGGGCTAATATTCCACTCTACATAAGTACCACATCTCTTTTATCCATTTTTTCCTTCCAGGGACATTTAGGTTATATCCAAGTCGAGGCTCTTTTAAACAGACAGGCGGTAAACGTTGGGGTGCCAGTGTCCTGTCGATTTTTGTTTTTCCCAAGATATACGCCCATGAGTGCAAGTGCCCTATGCTCTGTAGCTCATTTTTTAGATGATTTAGTAAACACAATACACTTCTCCAGAGTGGCCGTTGGCAATTTACATTTCCACTATCAGCCTCACAGGGCTCCCTTTGCTCCTCACCCTGTCCTGCATTTCTAGTGTTTACACTTTATGAGGATGGCTCTTCTGACTGATGCGAAGTGATACCTTTTGTAGTATTGATTTCCAGTGCCCACCTGCTTGGTTGGCTAAAAAGGGCGTATGCCCTTTTCTTGAATATATTCAGAAAAAACGCATACGCCCTTTTTGGCCAACTGCATCGCTGGCGATGTTCAGCCCCTTTTCTTGTGCTTTAATGGCGAGTCCTTTCTACCTCTTCAAATCCCTTTCCTGCCATTCTCCCTTGCTTACAAGTCCTTTTCGGTGACTTACCTCAAGACATTTTTCAACGATAGATATTTTCAGCTCTTAATTTTCGTGAATTTCAGTGCCCCTGTGTTCCATTTTTCAACTTGTGTTTTTGGGAACTGGCCACAAAACAGCAGGATTTCCTCAAGCCCTATTCTGTTTCCGTGGGTAATCTTAGCCTTTGGTCAATACGTCTTCCTGATTGGAAATTAGCGTGACATGTGCCTGTCCGAACACCTAGGACTTGTCTCTCATTGTTTCTCATCCTTCCGCTTCATCCTCTGGACAAATTCCAAACTGTGTGCAACAGGATGTTGAGTGCTGACATCGCCAAGTGGGGAGATTGTTAGGAAAGATGCTGGAGGGGTGAACCCTAGCACCAAGAGATGAGGAGATGAGATGCCTTTTCCAAACTCTTCCTGATCAAATGGTGTACCATCTCCTGGGTGTGACAGGCATGTTTTAGCAGTAGGAAGGGTCCCGTGCATGTAAGGAGAACACCAGCGATTTTTTCAAATCAGTGTCTCCCCGAACCCCAAACTGGGAAATTTTTAAGCTACGGCTACACGTATGTTCATTAAGGGCCTTGGGAAGTAGGCAGAGTCCGAACTTTAGATGATTGAAGCCTTCAGGGTCAGAAGCGCTCACCATCGGCCTCCCTTAGGTTACATTTTATCTGTCGTTGATAGATGATGTCGATAAAAATACCTATCCTTTTTCAGATTATTTCCCCTTATAGGTTATTGCAAAATATTGACTGTAGTTCCCTGTGCTATACAGTAGTTCCTTGTTGATGATCTATTTTATACATAGCAGTGTGTATGTGTTAATCCCAAACTGTTAATTTATCCCTCCTCCCACCTTTCCCCTTTGGTAATAATAAACTATAAGATTTTATACTTCTTAGAAATGGGTGAGCTGAAAGAGAGGTAGCATTTTCAATGGCAAAGCATTCAAAACAAGATTGAAGCTTCAGCCAAGATTATTAGATGTACATCCTTGGAAAGAAATCACTTCGTTTCTCTAATATTGACCTGACAAATAAGACAAACCCCTTCACTGAACTTGCTTATAATAAAGTGATGGAAATATCAAATGGAAGTGTTAGAAACATCTTATTTTACCCGAGCCTTATACACTGCTCTATGTTAATTACAGTTTGGCTCACACATCTGTTCATTGAAGTTACAGTGTTCTCAATTTCTGTTACTGATCCTCCAGAGTTGGCCCCAACAAGGGTCCCCCTGCCCAGTGTCATTGGAGCCAACAGATCGAGACTGAGTTTGGTTCAGAAGCAAAGGAAACTTTATATTTTGATCAGAGAATGCAAGGTGAGAGTGTGCGCTCCCTCACGGGCTGTGGGTCGGGCTGCTGTGTAGGGATCCCAGCAGCGTCAGCGGGAGGGAGGGGGCGGAGCTCTCGAGGGCCGGGTTGGCTGCGGCTCAGGTTCTATGTCGAGGAGTCTGCACGGGGGGCCCCGGGAGCTGAGGTGTTGACCCAGCCATTCTGCACTAGGAAATCGGGTCTGAAGTGCCGGGTGTGGGACCTCTGCATGCGGGACCCTAGGAGCACGTGAAATTAGACAAAGCACAAAGGAAAAAAAGGTTAGACTTTATTTTATTGCCCAGATTCTACTTTTATCTCCCAGGAATTTTTCATGGACTTTGCCGGTGACAAACCCCTCCTCTGCCTTTTGTCCCGTTCCTCATTCTTGGGGTGCTGAGGGTGCAGACCCCTCTTCTGTAACTGCTTCGTGCTGAGTTGGGAGTCCTCGTACCCGGGGGGGAGGGGCAGAACTTCTCCCCAGCAGCCTCCAGGTGAGGTTGATTGTCCCCAGGCCTCCGGCCTCACTGCTCGTCCGCCTGAGCACCAGCATTGGAAGTGTTATAGATTCCAATGACCTTGAAGGGTCCAGGAAAGAGATGTGCAGAGACGCTGGGGGTGCCGTTTTTACCCCGCCCCACATTTGATAGGCCACCTTAGGCTGACGGTTTCTGCCAGCCTAGATGCTCTGACCAGTGGTCTGTGCTTTCTTCAATTAGGCCCCTGAATTTACATACAAACAGCACCAGGTGTCATAGCCCTGCCCGCTCAACTCCCAAACAGTCCAGGGTCGGTGGTGATCCAGGACCATGACGGCCACTGAGTCAACGGCCCTTTGAAGTAGACAGGAGTCCAGCCGGTCTCATTGGCCGCTGTCACCGCGGTGTCTGTAGGCTTTTCTATGGTGACAGCGTGATATACGGTTCCCCCGCCAAGCTTATTAGCACCCCTCTGGGTGCAGTAAGTCCTGCAAGCAGTAGTCTGCTCTTTTGGGGCACACTCTTGTTGTTTTCTGAGAGAAGCTCCAGGTCAAGTGATGGTCACACGAGTCGTCATGGGGGCCCGTTGCCCCTGGTTGTCTCTCTGGAGGCTGGAGCTGGAGGGCCTCCTCACTCGAGGTCAGTGTGCCCACGGAGCGACCCCTGCATCTTCAGGGCATGGTGGGTGGTTAGGATAACCACATTGGGTCCTTTTCCCTTAGGAGGGAGCTGGCCTCGCGGGCTGCTGATTTCCAGGTTTTTAGATACCCCCAGTATCCTAGCTGGATGGGGCGGCGGGCCAAGCCCTTGGTGACCGTAGTTTATCCTACCTGTAGGGCATTCTTGCGTTGTTCCATTTCAGGTGGTCCCAGTTTTTACACTAATACTCCAAGGGCGATTCACCTTTGACTGGGAATGTAAAGGTCAAAGGGTATAGCTAAATTAGGGAGGTCCAGGGCAAGGGTCTGAATTGACTGCTCTTTCCATTCTTGAAAGACTGCTTCTGGGTTCTATACAAAAGGATCATCATCTTTTCCTTTCAGTGTTTCCTATAGAGGCGCAGCTATTAGACTGTAGTTAGGGATCCAGATGCAGCAAACCCCGGCCTTCCCAGGAACCCCTGAGCTATCTTCTAGTTTAAGAAGTGGTAAGGCTGCAAATGGCTTCTTCCCTTTCCTGGGATGGGCTTATCTGACCTTCTGTGAGAATGAAGCCCAGGTAGGCCACCTTAGTCTGTGATATTTGCACCTTTTTCTTGGACACCTTCTATCCTTTATTGGCTAGGTAGTTCAGAGGCCTCCTTAGTAGGGCTGGAGATCAGAAAGTAATCTGCATATTGAAGGAGGGTTCCCTTTTCCAGAGGTAGAACTTTTAGGTGTTTAGCTAACGTTTCCCCAAAGATGGTGTGGGAAGTTTTGAACCCTTGGGGCAGGATGGCCCAGCAGTATTGTTTTTGTTGTATGTTGAGTCCTGCCACTCACAAGCCAAAATTTCTTGTGACTCTGGGACTAATGGGATACAGAAGATGGCATCATTGAAGTCTAATACAGAATACCATGTCCTGGTGGATGGTAGAATGACCAGCAGTGTGTAGGAATTAGGAACTACTGGATGTATATCCTCAGTGGCTTCACTGACTGTCCTGACATCCATTACCAGATCCCCAGCAGCCCACGGGGCTCTCGTGGTCAGGCCCCTCCCAGGATATGGAGCTCACCTGGGCAGGTACCCAGCAGCCACCCGGGCTCTCTTGGTCAGGCACCTCCCAGGATATGGAACTTCCCTTGGCAGGTATCCCGGCAGGGCTGGGCACACAGGAACCATGCATATAGCCCTCAATGCAGAGGAACCCCAGCTCACCTGTTGCTCAGAGCTGACACAGAGCACTTCAGAGCAGGACTTGAACTAACAAACAGCAGCTCTGACAGGTCTGTGACCCTGGGCATCACTCTGTGCGGCCTCCCTCCGCCTGGCCTTCCAGAGACTTCCACTGAAGCTGGGGCACCAGGCCTCCCTCTCCTCCCACCACTCCTCCTCTCCCTGACTCCTGGGTTCCTCTCATTAGGAGAGGGTCTTCTTGAAGTTGTTTCCCACTCATGGGCCAGATAAAATGATTAGAAAACAAGCCGGAGCTGCAGCCCCTTGTCTATCCTGACTCTCAGGAGCCCACACCTGTTCCTTGGACTTGGCCGGTTCAGCAAGGTCCATTTAATGCAACTGTGAGCCCCTGAGGGGCGAGGATTGGCTGACCTGGGCAGCCTGACCATGCGGGCCAGCCCTCCCCAGGTGTGCCTTGTTGAGGTCAATATAAACACCGCTCCAGGCAGCAAGATTCCCCGCAGCTGTGCCTGACGCCATATTCCCTGCCCCGTCAGCAGTGTCAGGGCTGGGCTGGTGGGTGGGAGTGAGGGGCTACAGGTTTGTGGCTGGCCCAGTGTGAGTGGGGCGCTGCTGGACTTTCTGCAGGAGTTGCCAAGCTGCCACCTGCTAAAGAAGAGGATGTGTCACCCATACCTGCCGCTGTAATTTCTCCCCAGGCAGAGGTGAGGAAGGGAAAAAAGCAGTGGGGGCCGGGACAGGAGGGGTATCTCAGGCAGGGAAATGGAAAGCTTCCAGAAGAGTGTCTGGGCCCAGGACAATCCTAGCTGGCCTGCAGGCACCAAGTCGGATGGCGTGCTGTCGCCGGTGTGGCTCCATGGCCCTTCCTCTAGGCTTTCAAGTCCTTGTACATATTCCGGTGTTTTACCTGGGAAGGGTGGGAACAGTTCAGCAGCAGCTGGCCTGGGGCTCAGCTCACGTTTACTCACAGACGCCTCGGCACGGTCCCCCAGCTTTGCAATGAGGACGCTCCTTGTGGGTGGGCTGCTGGCTTCATGGGAGACGATTCCCCACCTCTGACCAACTTCAGAATTGTTTACCACTGGAGCAAGTGCCCTGATAGGGTTTTCCTTTGTTTAACTGGTGGTTTATGGGTTGTTTTTCTTTTTTTCTTTTTTGGTTCAAGGTAGGTTTTATTCCTCTTCTTTGTATTTATACATATGAGCATGGAAATAATTCATTAATATAAATACATCTATGGGAAGGGAAGAACTTTGTTTTCTGTTTTATTATTTTTTTAATTTTATTTATTTTTAAATTTTATTTTTTTATACAGCAGGTTCTTATTGGTTATCTATTTTATACATATAAATGTATACATGTCAATCCCAACCTCCCAACTCATCCCACCACCACCCCACCACGGCTTTCCCCCTTGGTGTCCATACGTTTGTTCTCTACATCTGTGTCTCTATTTCTGCCCTGCAAACTGGTTCATCTGTAGCATTTTTCTAGGTTCCACATATATGCATTAATATACAATATTTGTTTTTCTGACTTACTTCACTCTGTATGACAGTCTCTAGATCCATCGACGTCTCTACAAATGACCCAATTTCATTCCTTTTTATGGCTGAGTAATATTCCATTTTATATATGTACCACATCTTTATCCATTCGTCTGTCTCTGGGCATTTATGTTGCTTCCATTACCTGGCTATTGTAAATAGTGCTGCAATGAACATAGTGGTAAATGTGTCTTTTTGATTTATGGTTTTCTCTGGATATATGCCCAGTAGTGGGATTGCTGGATCATATGGTAATTCTAGTTTTAGGTTTTTAAGGAACCTCCATACTGTTCTCCATAGTGACTGTATCAATTTATATTCCCACCAATAGTGGAAGAGGGTTCCTTTTCTCCACACACTCTCCAGCATTTGTTGTTTGTAGATTTTCTGATGATGCCCATTCTAACAGGTGTGAAGTGATATCTCATTGTAGGTTTCTTTGCATTTCTGTAATAATTAGTGATGTTGAGCAGCTTTTCATGTGCGTCTTGGCCATCTCTATGTCTTCTTAGAAGAAATGTCTATTTAGATCTTCTGCCCGTTTTTGTATTGGGTTGTTTGTTTTTTTAATACTGAGCTGCATGAGATGTTTATATATATTGGAGATTAAACCTTTGTCCATTGATTCGTTTGCAAATATTTTCGCCTATTCTGAGGGTTGTCTTTTCGTCTTGTTTGTAGTTTCCTTTGCTTTGCAAAAGCTTTTATGTTTCATTAGGTCCCATTTGTTTAGTTTTCTTTTTTTATTGCATTACTCTAGGCGGTGGATCAAAACAGATGTTGCTGTGATTTATGTCAGAGTATTCTTCCTGTTTCCTCTAAGAGTTTTATACTGTCCGGTCTTACATGAAGGTCTGTAATCCATTTTGAATTTATTTTTCTGTATGGTGTTAGGGAGTGTTCTATTTTCATTCTTTTACATGTAGCTGTCCATTTTTCCCAGCACCACTGATTGAAGAGACTGTCTTTACTCCATTGTATAGTCTTGTCTCCTTTGTCATAGATTAGTTGACCATAGGTGTGTAGGTTTATCTCTGGGCTTTCTTTTTTTATTTCCTTTTACACCTTTATTGGAGTATAATTGCTTTACAATGGAGTGTTAGTTTCTGCTGTATAACAAAGTGAATCAGCTATACATATACACATATCACCATATCCCCTCCCTCTTGCATCTCCCTGCCCCCCTCCGTATCCCACCCCTTTAGGTGGTCACAAAGCACTGAGCTGATCTCCCTGTGCTATGTGGCTGCTTCCCAGTAGCTATTGATGTTACATTTGGTAACGTATATATGTCCATGGCACTCTCTCACTTCGTCCCAGCTTACCCTTCCCCCTCCCCGTGTCCTCAAGTCCTTTCTCTACGTCTGTGTCCTTAATCCTGTCCTGCCCCTAGGTTCTTCATAAACATTTTTTTCCTTTAGATTCCATATATCTCTGTTAGCATACGGTATTTGTTTTTCTCTTTCTGACTTACTTCACTGTGTAGGACTGATTCTAAGTCCATCCACCTCACTACAAATACCTCAGTTTTGTTTCTTTTCATGGCTGAGTAATATTCCATTTTATATATGGGCCAGATCTTCTTTATCCATTCATCTGTCGATGGACACTTAGGTTGCTTCCATGTCCTGGCTATTGTAAATAGAGCTGCAATGAACATTGTTGTACATAACTCTTTTTGAATTATGGTTTTCTCAGGATAAATGCCCAGTACTTGGATTGATGGGTCATATGGTACCTCTATTTTTAGTTTTTTAAGGAACCTCCATACTGTTCTCCCTAGTGGCTATATCAATTTACATTCCCAGCAACAGTGCAAGAGCGTTCCCTTTTCTCCAATAAATGCCTCTCCAGCATTTATTGTTTGTAGATTTTTTGATGATTGCCATTCTGACTGCTGTGAGGCGATACCTCACTGTAGTTTTGATTTGCATTTCTCTAATGATTAGTGATGTTGAGCATCCTGTCATGTTTTTGTTGGCGATCTGTATATCTTCTTTGGAGAAATGTCTCTTTAGGTCTTCTGCCCATTTTTGGATTGGGTTGTTTGTTTTTGTGATATTGAGCTACCTGAGCTGCTTGTAAATTTTGGAGATTAATCCTTTATCGTTTGCTTCATTTGAAAATATTGTCTCCCATTCTGAGGGTTGTCTTCTCCTCTTGTTTATGTTTTCCTTTGCTGTGCAAAAGCTTTGAAGTTTCATTCGGTCCCATTTGTTTATTTTTGTTTTTATTTCCATTTCTCTAGGAGGAGGGTCAAAAAGGATCTTGCTGTGATTTATGTCATAGAATGATCTGCCTATGTTTTCCTCTAAGAGTTTTATAGTGTCTGATCTTACATATAGGTCTCTAATCCGTTTTGAGTTTATTTTTGTGTATGGTGTTATCGAGTGTTCTAATTTCATTCTTTTATGTGTAGCTGTCCAGTTTTCCCAGCACCACTTACTGAAGAGACTGTCTTTTCTCCATTGTATATCCTTGCCTCCTTCGTCATAGATGAGTTAGCCATAGGTACGTAGGTTTATCTCTGGGCTTTCTATCCTGTTCCACTGATCTATATTTCTGTTTTTGTGCCAGTACCATATAGTCTTGATTACTGTAGCTTTGTAGTATAGTCCAAAGTCAGGAAGTCTGATTCCTCCAGCTCTTTTAATTTCCCTCAAGACTGCTTTGGCTCTTGGGGGTCTTTTGTGTCTCCATACAAATTTAAGATTTTTTTGCTCCAGTTCTGTACAAAATGCCACTGGTAATTTGATAGGGATTGCATTGAATCTGTAGATTGCTTTGGGTAGTATAGTCATTTTCACAATATTGATTCTTCTAATCCAAGAACATGGTTTATACCTCCATCTGTTTATATCATCTTTGATTTCTTTCAGCAGTGTCTTATAGTTTTCTGAGTACAGGTCTTTTACCTCCTTAGGTAGGTTTATTCCTACGTATTTTATTCTTTTTGTTGCAATGGTGAATGGGATTGTTTCCTTAATTTCTCTTTCTGATCTTTCATTAGTGTATAGGAATGCAAGAGATTTCTATGCATTAATTTTGAATCCTGCAACTTTACCAAATTCATTGATTAGCTCAAGTAGTTTTCTGGTGGCATCTTTAGGATTCACTATGTGTAGTATTGTGTCATTTGCAAACAGTGACAATTTTACTTCTTCTTTTCCAATTTGTATTCCTTTTATTTCTTTTTTTTTCTCTGCTTGCTGTGTCTAGGACTTCCAAAACTATGTTGAATAATAGTGGTGAGAGTGGATATCCTTGTCTTGTTCCCGATCTTAGAGGAAATGCTTTTAGTTTTTCACCATTGAGAATGATGTTTGCTGTGGGTTTGTCATATATGGCATTTAGTATGTTGAGGTAGATTCCCTCTTTGTCCACTTTTTGGCGACTTTTTATCATAAATGGGTGTTGAATTTTGTGAAAAGCTTTTCCTGCATCTTTTGGGATGATCATATTTTTATTCTATAATTTGTTAATATGGTGTATCAGATTGATTGATTTGTGTATATTGAAGAATTCTTGCATCCCTGGGATAAACCCCACCTGATCATGGTGCGTGATCCTTTTAATGTGTTGTTCAATTCTGTTTCTTAGTATTTTGTTGAGGATTTTTACATCTATATTCATCAGTGATATTGTTCTCTAATTTTCTTTTTCTGCAGTATCTTTGTCTGGTTTCGGTATCAGGGTGATGGTGGCCTCATAGAATTGGTTTGGGGGGTGTTCCTTTCCCTGAAAATTTCTGAAGAGTTTGAATAGGTTGGGTGTTAGCTCTTGTTTAAGTGTTTGGTAGAATTCACCTCTGATGCCATCTGGTTCTGGACATTTGCTTGTTGGAAGATTTTTAATCACAGTTTCAATTTCATTACTTGTGATTGGTCTGTACATATTTTCTATTCCTTCCTGGTTCAGTCTTGGAAGGTTATACCTTTCTAAGAATTTGTCCATTTCTTCCAGGTTGTCCATTTGATTGGCATAGAGTTGATTGTAGTAGTCTCTTAGGATGCTTTGTATTTCTGTTGTGTCTGTTACAACTTCTCCTTTTTCATTTCTAATTTTATTGATTTGAGTCCTCTCCCTCTTTTTCTTGAGTCTGGCTAAAGGTTTATCATTTTTGTTTATCTTCTCAAAGAACCAGCTTTTAGTATTATTGACCTTGCTATTGCTTTTATTTCATTTATTTCTGCTCTGATCTTTATGATTTCTTTCCTTCTACTAACTTTGGGTTTTGTTCTTCTTTCTCTAGTTCCTTTAGGTGTGAGGTTACATTGTTTAGTTGAGATTGTTCTTGTTTCTTGAGGTAGGCTTGTATTGCTATAAACTTCCCTCTTAGAACTGCTTTTGCTGCATCCCATAGGTTTTGGATCATCATGTTTTTGTTGTCATTTGTCTCTAGGTAGTTTTAGATTTCCTCTTTTATTTCTTTAGTGATCTCTTGGTTATTTAGTAACGTATCGTTTAGCCTCCATGTGTTTGTGTTTTTTACGTTTTTTTCCTTGTAATTGATTTCTAATCTCATAGCATTGTGGTCGGAAAAGCTGCTTGATATGATTTCAGTTTTCTTAAACTTACTGAGGCTTTATTTGTTACCCAAGATGTGATCTATCCCGGAGAATGTTCCGTGTGCCATTGAGAAGAAACGTGTAATCTGCTGTTTTTGGATGGAATGTCCTATAAATATCCATTAAATCTATCTGGTCTCTTGTGTCATTTAAAGTTTGTGTTTCCTTATTAATTTTCTGTCTGGATGATCTCCATTGGTGTAAGTGTGGTGTTAAAGTGTCCTCCTATTACTGTGTTACTGTCTATTTCCTCTTTTATAGCTGTTAGCAATTGCCTTATATATTGAGGTGCTCCTATGTTGGGTATGTGTGTGTGTGTATATATATATATACATATATATATATACTTATAATTCTTAATATCTTCTTGGATTGATCCCTTGATCATTATGTAGTGTCCTTCCTTGTCTCTTGTAACATTCTTTATTTTAAAATCTATTTTATCTGATATGAGTATTGCTACTCCAGCTTTCTTTTGATTTTCATTTGCATGGAATATCTTTTTCCATCCCCTCACTTTCAGTCTGTATGTGTCCCTAGGTCTGAAATGGGTCTCTTGTAGACAGCGTATATATGGGTCTTGTTTTTGTATCCATTAAGCGAGACTGTGTCTTTTGGTTGGAGCATTTGATCCATTCACGTTTAAGGTAATTATCGATATGTATATTCCTATTACTATTTTCTTAATTGTTATGGGTTTGCTTGGTGGGTCCTTTTCTTCTCTTGTGTTTCCCACTTAGAGAAGTTCCTTTAGCATTTGTTGTAGAGCTGGTTTGGTGGTGCTGAATTCTCTTAGCTTTTGCTTGTCTGTAAAGCTTTTGATTTCTCCATCAAATCTGAATGAGATCCTTGCTGGGTGGAGTACTCTTGGTGGTAGGTTCTTCCCTTTCATCACTTTAAATTTATCATGCCACTCCCTTCTGGCTTGTAGATTTTCTGCTGAGAAATCAGCTGTTAACCTTATGGGAGTTCTGTTGTATGTTATTTGTCATTTTTCCCTTGCTGCTTTCAATAATTTTTCTTTGTCTTTAATTTTTGTCAATTTGATTACTGTGTGTCTCGGCATTTTTCTCCTTTGGTTTATCCTGCCTGGGACTCTCTGCGCTTCGTGGACTTTGGTGGCTATTTCTTTTCCCATGCTGGGGAAGTTTTCGACTATAATCTCTTCACATATTTTCTTGGGTCCTTTCTCTCTCTCTTCTCCATCTGGGACCCCTATAATGCGAATGTTGTTGTGTTTAATGTTGTCCCAGAGGTCTCTTAGGGTGTCATCATTTATTTTCATTCTTTTTCTTTTTCTGTTCCATGGCAGTGATTTCCACCTTTCTGTCTTCCAGGTCACTTATCCATTCTTCTGCCACAGTTATTCTACTACTGATTCCTTTTAGTATATTTTTCATTTCAGTTATTGTATTGTTTATCTCTGTTTGTTTGTTCTTTAATTCTTCTAGGTGTTTGTTCCTTAATTCTTCTAGGTCTTTGTTAAGCATTTCTTGCATCTTCTCGATCTTTGCCTCCATTCTTTTTCCAAGATCTTGGATCATCTTCACTATCATTATTCCGAATTCTTCTACTGGAAGGTTGCATATCCCCACCTCATTTCATTGTTTTTCTGGGGATTTATCTTGTTCCTTGATCTGGTATAATGTTCTCTGCCTTTTCATTTTCTCTATCTTTCTGTGAATGTGGCTTTCCTTCCACAAGCTGCAGAATTGTAGTTCTTGCTTCTGCTGTCAGCCCTCCAGTGATTGAGTCTACCTTAGAGGTTTGTGCAAGCTTCTTTATGGGAGGGACTGGTGGTGGGTAGAGCTGGGTGTTGCTCTGGTGGGCAGAGCTTTAATCTGCTTGTCTGTGGATTAAATAAAAGTTTAATAAAAAGTTCAATCCGCTTGTCTGCTGATGCATGGGGCTGGGTTCCCTCCCTGTTGGTTGTTTGGCCTGAGGCGACCCAGCACTGGAGCCTACCTTGCTCTTGGTGGGGCTAATGGCGGACTCTGGGAGGGCTCACGCCAAGGAGTATTTCCCAGAACTTCTGCTGCCAGTGTCGTTGTCCCCATGGTGAGCCACAGCCACTCCCTGCCTCTGCAGGAGACCCTCTAACACTAGCAGTTAGGTATGGTCATCATTCGCCTATTTTGTGACTGCTCCTTCCCCTGGGTCCTGATGTGCCCACTACTTTGTGTGTGCCCTCCAAGAGTAGAGTCTCTGTTGAGACTCTGAGACTTGTAGTGGAGTCGCACAGACTCTGGGTCCTGTGAAGCTTCGATGCTTTGTGGTTCTAGAAATCCTATAGGAGACGGTCCACAGCAGGTGAAGCTAATGCTGTCAGTAGAGGTGGTGAAGCCAAAGATCTTCAGTTCCGGTGAGAGGTGCCGATGTACATACAGGACAAAATCATCTCGTGTGAATGTAGTTCAGGCACGTTTAAGATGAATGCAGTCATGTTAATGCCTAACATCTTCTATCTTGTGCCTCTCCTCAGGGACCCCCTCCTCAGTTCCTGAGGCTCCTGTAAGTCATGTACAGGGTCATGGAGAGTGGGCTCTGTCCAGTCTGAGCCCTGAGTTACCCTGTGTGTATCTTAGGATACTTTGTATTTCTGTGGTGGCTCTTGTAACATTTCTTTCATTTCTGATTTATTTGAGCCCTCTCTTTTTTAAAAAAAATGCTACTGTTGTCTTTTATTCTTTACAAAAATTTAATAAGTGTTTGATCTACTACCCTTACTCTATGTATACTTGTTGCCTTGAGATTTTTACTTTTGTTTTCTTGTTACTGTGAATAATTAGTGAGACTTCTTTTAAGCTACATTCAACCTTGCTTATAAAGCTGCTATATTAGTGATGACAGAGCCTTAATGGAAGTCATGTTCTGGTTGTAAACTAGAATGCAATGTGCCAGCAAAAAGCCCCTTAAGTGTTTGTCTCATTACTTCTTGTTCTTTTTTTCCTTTTTTCTCTCTTTTTTTTCTTGTTCTTTTTTTAATTTTTATTTTTTATCAGAGCAAATTTGATTAAAATGTTTGTTCTAGGTGTGTAAGATGTGGTTCTTTTACACGTATACATGTATCTATACTTCTTCAGATCGTTTGCTCATGTAGCTTGTGACACAATGTTGAGTAGTCTTCTCTTGGTATTCCATAGGTCTTTGGTGATTATATATTTCACACGTGTTTCTATATCTGTGTTAACCCCAATATCCTAATGTATCCAGTCGTCACACCTTTCCATTTGGTGAACCATAACTTTGTTTAATGAATCTATGATTGCCTTTGTGGAAATATCTTCATTGATATAAATTTTTAGCTAACACCTATAAGTGATACTATAGGATATGTGTCTTTTGTTGTCTGACTTAGTACAATTTGCCTGATTACCTCTAGAATCATCTACGGTGCTGCAAATGGCATTGTTTCATTTTTTTCCCTAGCTAATATTCCATCTGTACATGTACCAGTTCTTCTTTGTGCACTCACCTCTTGATGGACTTTTTGGTTGCCTCCATGTCTTGGCTATTGTAATACTGCTGCACTGCACATTTTCCTGCCTGTGTCTTTCCAATTCTGTCTTCTTATGTTATAGGCCCAGGAGTGGGCCTCCTGTATCATATGGTATCTCAGGGTTTACCATTTAAATGCACCATGATTCTGTGCTCATTAGTGGCTCTTTCCAGGTTACATCCCACTTAAAGTTGAGGGTATGCATTTCTCCACAACACCTTCAGCATTTATTTATTTATTTTTAACATCTTTGTTGGAGTATAATTGCTTTACAATGGTGTGCTAGCTTGTGCTTTACAACAAAATGAATCAATTATACATATACATATGTTCCCATATCACTTTCCTCTTGCGTCTCCCTCCCTCCCACCCTCCCTATCCCACCCCTCCAGGCGGTCACAAAGCACCGAGCTGATCTCCCTGTGCTATGCAGCTGCTTCCCACTAGCTATCTACCTTACGTTTGGTAGTGTATATATGTCCATGCCTCTCTCTCCCTTTGTCACAGCTTACCCTTCCCCCTCCCCATATCCTCAAGTCCATTCTCTAGTAGGTCTGTGTCTTTATTCCTGTTTTACCCCTAGGTTCTTCATGACATTTTTTTTCTTAAATTCCATGTATATGTGTTAGCATACACTATTTGTCTCTCTCTTTCTGACTTACTTCACTCTGTATGACAGACTCTAGGTCTATCCACCTCATTACAAATAGCTCAATTTCGTTTCTTTTTATGGCTTCAGCATTTATTTTTGTAGTTTTGTATTTTGTAGTTTTCTTGCTGATGGATATTCTGACTGGTGTGAGCTGATACCTCTTTGTGGTTGAATTTGCATATGACTCATAATCCTTTGAAATTGAGCTTTAAGGCATGTCCTTTTTATTTTTCAAACTGTAATTACAGCTTAGCTCTTCAAAGTGTTTTCTTAAAGTATGTGTTACATTTTGAAATTTATTTGCCATTACCTCCCTCAAAACATTTTGAGGGCATGTTTCATTTACAGCCCTGCAGTACTTGTTCACATGAAGTGACCATTAGCACAGGCTTTAAAGCTGCTTTTGCAGGTAACGGCCAGATTGCAGCAGCCTTTCTTTGTTCCCCATGCTGGTACTAGGGAAACAGACCTTCCGGCCGATGGTCTTCCTTGGTTATAAATTAGAGTGGAATGTGCCCGGATAAACCCCCAAAAGCTGATGTCTCCTTACTCATGTTTGTTTTTTTAATATAGTTTATGTTTTTATTGGAATAATATTCCATTGTGTACATGGACCACTTCTTGGTGCATTCCTCTGTTGATGGACATTTTCCTTGCTGCCAAGTGTCGGCTATGGTAAGTATTGCTGGAGTGCAGGATTGCCAGCCTGTGACTTTTGATTCTCATTTTCTCAGGTGATAGGCCTAGCAGTGGGTGTGACTGATTGACTAGTAGCTCAATGTTTCCCTTTTCAAAGCACCTCCATTGTGTTTTCATTAGTGGCTCTTACCATGTCTCCCTTAGAACCGAGGGTACGAACTTCTCCACAATCCCTTCAGCATTTATTGTTTGCAGCATTTTTGCTAATGGCCAATCTGGCTGCTGTGACCTGATAGGTTTTTGTAATTTGGGTTTGCATGTCTTTAAAAATTCCTAAAATTCATCATTTTCCACGCCTTTTTCCTTTCTGTTAAAAATAAAGTGTGAGTACAATAAATCTCTTGAAGCTGTCTTCTTGGAAGGTTGCCCTCTTTTGAATTTTTGGTCGATATTCGAACCCAGGATTTTTTTGGAGGGCAGATGTCATTACAGAACTGCAAGTTTGGAGAATATTTAGTGACCATTAGCACTGGGTTTAAAGCTGCTGTTGTGGGAAACGGCCACAAGGAGGCAGCATTTGTCCTTTCCCAAATCTGGGTACTAGGGCAGCAGAGCCTTTCTGGAAGTCGTGTTCCTAGGTTGTAAGTTAGAATGGAATGTGCCAGGAGGAATGCCCATAAATTTATGTCGCATTACTTCTTCTTGGTTTTTAAAATTTATTTAATCGGAGTAATGATTATTGTTTGTCCAGATGTACACAGTCTAGTTCATTTCTACAATATATATGTCTATTCATGTTCAGATCCTCTTCCCATGTAAAATATTACAGAGTGTTCCATATACCTCCCTTGCTACATGGTCCATCTTTTTGATATATGTGTATAATATGTATTTGTATACGTATGGTAACGCTAATCTTAATTTATCCATTCTGCCCACCTTTCCTTTTAGATAAGCATAGTTGTTTTCTAAGTCTGTGAGTGTCTTTCTCTGTGCAAATATGTTCATTTGTGTCAGTTATTAGATAACGCCTATAAGTGATATCATAGGATATAGGTCTTTTGCTTTCTGACTTACCCCATGTTCTGTGATCATCTCCAAGCTCAACTATGGCACCTCAAATAGCAGTGTTTCATTGTTTTCCATGGCTAATATTCTGTTGTGAACGTGGACCACTTCTTCTTCATCCATACATCTGTTGATGGACATTTTGGTAGCTTCACTGTCTTGGCTATTGTGAATAAGGCTGCAGTGCAACTTTTGCAGCCCAGGTATTCTCAACTCTGGTCTTCTCAGGTGAGAGGCCCAGTGATGTGACTGCTGGATTGAATACCTCAATTTTTACTTTTAATCGTAGCTCCTTTCTGTTATCATTATTGGCTGTTACCACTTTACATCTCACCAGCAGCTAGAGGGTACACAGTTCTCTAAAACCCCTTCAGAATTTATTGCCTGTAGAACTTTTGCTGATGGTCAGTCGACTGGTGTGAGTTGAAACCTTTTTGTTGATTAGATTTGCATGAGTCTAATAATTCCTGAGGTTGAGCTTTCACCCATTTTCCTTTTTTTAAAAAAGAGAGTGAGTCAAACTTACCTCTTCATACTATCGTCTTGAAAAATTTGCCAGTTTTGAATTTTATTGTCCATTCCCTACCTCAGCACAGTTGTTTAGGGCAGGTGTCCTTTGCAGCCCTGAGTCCTTGTGAATGTTAAGAGACCATTAGCTGTGGGCTTAAAGCCGCTCTTGTGGGAAACGGCCACAAGGCAGCAGAAATTCTACATTTCCAACTCTGGGTTTTTGGGCAGCAGAGCCTTCCTGGAAAATCGTGTTAGTAGGCTGCAAATTAGAGTGGAATGTGCCAGGGCACATCCCCAAGGGCTTATATCTCCTTATTTCTTGTTTCTTTTATAAATTTAATTTTTATTAATTATCGGAGCAAACTTGATAAAAATATTTTGTTTCTCCTTTGTGTACAGAATGTGGTTCATTATATCAATGTATCTGTCATTTATCTCTGGATTCTTTACCATGTAAGTTATTACAGAGTGTTAGGTAGACCTCTCTTGGTATTCCATAGGTATTTTGTGATTATATATTTCATAGGTATTAGTACGTGTCTGTTAACCCCCATATCCTAATTCACACATTCCTTACACATTTACATTCGGTTAAACATAATTTTTTTTCTTAATCCATGCTTTTCCTTCTCTTGGAAATAAGTTCATGAGTATCAATTTTGAGGTAACACCTATAAGTGATGTCATAGGATATCTGTCTTTCAGTTTCTTCCTTACTTCAAATTGGGTGGTTATCTCTAGGTCCTTATATGGTGGTGCAAACGGCACTGTTTCATTGTTCTCCATGGCTAATATTCCATTGTTGACATGGACCACTTCCTCTTTGTGCATTTTTCTGTTGCTGGACATTTTGGTTTCTTCCAAGTCTTGGCTATATTAAATGTTTCTGCCGTGCAGGATTGCCAGCCTGTGTCTCTTCCATTCTGCTCTGCTCAGGTGATAGGCACATCAAAGGACCTACCAGATCACATGGTAGCTCAGTTTTTACCCTTAAACGCCACCTCCATTATGTTCTCCCTGCTGGCTGTTACCAGTTTACATCCGCCCAGCAGCTAGTGGGTACACAGTTTTCTGAAACCCCTTCAACATTTATTCTTTGTAGACTTTTTGCTGAAGATCATTCTGACGGCTGTGAGGTGAGCATTTCTGTAGATTGGATTTGCATGGCTTTATTAATTGCTGATGATGAGCATTTTGAAATTCCCTTTTATTTTAAAGGAAAAAAGAAGACAGAGTGGGCGTAAAACATGCCTCTTGAAATTGTCTTCTTGAAATGTTGACGTCTTTTGAATTTTCTGGTCGATTTACGACCCCAGGATTTTTTTTTTTTTTTTTTTTTTGATGGCAGGTGTCATTTACTGGCCTGCAATTATTTTGAATATTAAGTGACCATTAGCGCTGTTGTGGGAAACGGCCAGAAGGCGGCAGCACTTCTCCTTACCAAATCTGGTTACTAGGGCAACAGAGCCATAATGGAAGTGGCATTGTAAATTGTAAATTAGAATGGAGTGCGCCAAGAAAAGCCCCTTACGTTTATGTCTCATTACTTGCTGTTCGTTTTTTAAATTTAATTTTTATTTTGTATCAGAGCAGATTTGATTACAATGTTTTGCTTGTTCTAGGTGTGCAAGATGTGGTTGTTTCACACGTATACATATATCTATTCTTCTTCGGGTCCTTCTCCCATGTAGCTTATGACACAATGTTGAGTAGTCTCCTCTTGGTATGCCGTAGGTCTGTGGCGACTTTGTATTTCACATGTGTTTGTGTATCTCTGTTAACCCCAATGTCCTAATGTATCCAATCCTCACACCTTTCCATCTGGTGAACCATAAGTTTGCTTAATGAATCTGTGATTGGATGTCTCTGTGGAAATATCTTCACTGGTATCGATTTTTAGGTAACCCCTATAAGTGATATCGTACGTTAGGTGTCTTTTGCTTTCCCGCTTACTGCAAGTTGCGTGATCACCTCTAGACTCATCTGTGGTGCTACAAGTGGCATTGATTCATTTTCTTCCCCAAGCTAATATTCCATCTCTACACGTAGCAGTTCTTCTTTGTCCACTCATCTGTTGATGGACTTTTGGTTGCTTCCACGTCTTGGCTATGGTAATACTGCTGCAGTGCAGATTTCCTGCCTGTGTCTTTCCAATTCTGTCTCCTTAGGCTGTAGGCCGTGGAGTGGGCCTGCTGGATCGTAGAGTAGCTGAATGTGTACCTTTTAAAGGCACCTCCATTCTGTTCCCAGGAGTGGCTCTTACCAGGTTACGTCCCACTTGAGACTGAGGGTATGCATGTCTCCACAACCTCTTCAGCACTGATCCTTTGTAGTTTCTTTGCTGATGGTTATTCTGACTGGTGTGAGTTGATAGCTCCTTGTGGTTGGATTTGCATGTGTCTCATAATCCCTTGAAATTGAGCTCTGAGGCATGTCCTTTTATTTTTCAAACTGTCATGACAGCTTACGTCTTCAAATTGTTTTCTTGAAATATGTGCCACATTTTGAAATATTTTGGCCTTTACCTGCGTCAGGACATTTTGAGGGCAGGTTTCCTTTGCAGCCCTGCAGTACTTGTGCATATGAAGTGACCATTCGCACAGATTTCCGAGCTGCTGTTGCAGGTATCGGCCAGAGGTCGGCAGCATTTCTACGTTGCCCACTCTGGTACCTAGGGAGACAGACCTTCCTGCCAGTGGTGTTCCTCAGATATCAATTAGACTGCCATGTGCCCTGATAAACCCCCCAAAGCTTATGTGTCCTTACTCATGTTTGTTTTTTGAATTCATATTTTCTAGTGGAGTACTATTCCATCGTGTGCATGGACCACTTCTTCTTGGTGCACTCCTCTGTTGATGGACATTTTCGTTGCTTCCAAGTGTCGGCTATGGTAAGTATTGCCGGGGTGCAGGATTGCCAGCCTGTGCCTTTTGATTCTCATTTTCTCAGGTGATAGGCCCAGCAGCGGGTGTGACTGATTGACTAGTAGCTCAATGTTTCCCTTTTCAGAGCACCTCCACTGTGTTTTCATTAGTGGCTCTTACCACGTCCCCCTTAGAACCGAGGGTACGCAGTTCTCCACAATCCCTTCAGCATTTATTGTTTGCAGCATTTTTGCTAATGGCCATTCCGAGTGCTGTGGGCGGATGGGTGTTTGTAATTTGGGTTTGCATGTCTTTAAAAATTCCTAAAATTCATCATTTTTCCACGCCTGTTTTCTTTTCCTTAAAAGGAAAAGAAAAGAAAAGAAAAACGTGGGGGTACAGTATACCTCTTGAAATCGTTTTCTTGGAATGTTGCCCTCTTTCGAATTTTTGGTCGATGTTTGACCCCAGGATTGTTTTGGAGGGCAGGTGTTATTTACAGGCCTGCACGTTTGGTGACTATTTAATGACCATTAGCACTGGGTTTAAAGCTGCTGTTTTGGGAAACGGCCACAAGGCGGCAGCATTTCTCCGTTCCCAAATCTGGGTACTAGGGCAGCAGAGCCTTTCTGGAAGTCGTGTTCCTAGGTTGTAAATTAGAATGGCATGTGCCAGGAGAAACGCCCATAAGTTTATGTGGCATTACTGCTGGTTGGTTTTTGAAACCATTTGAATCGGGGTAATGATTAGAATATTGTTTGTCCTAGGTGTACACAATCTGGTTCATTTGTACATTGTATACGTCTATTCATGTACGGATCCTCTTCCCATGTGAAATATTACAGAGTGTTCCGTACACCTCCCTTGCTACATGGTCGGTCTTTTTGGTATACGTATACAATATGTATTTGTATATGTATGGTAACGCTAACCTTAATTTATCCATTCCGCCCACCTTTCCTTTTAGATAAGCGTAGTTGTTTTCTAAGCCTGTGAGCGTCTTTCTCTGTGCAAGTATGTTCATTTGTGTCAGTTATTAGATAACGCCTATAAGTGATATCATAGGATGTAGGTCTTTGGCTTTCCGACTTACCCCATGTTCTGTGATCATCTCCAAGCTCGTCTGTGGTGCCTGAAAGAGCAGTGTTTCATTGTTTTCCGTGGTTAATATTCCATTGCGTACGTGGACCACTTCTTCTTAATCCATTCGTCTGTTGATGGACATTTTGGTAGCTTCACCGTCTTGGCTATTGTGAATAAGGCCGCAGTGCAGCTGTTGCAGGCCGGGTCTTCTCGCTTCTGGTCTTCTCAGGTGAGAGGCCCAGGGGTGTGACTGCTGGATTGAACGGTACCTCAATTTTTACTTCTAAAGGCAGCTCCTTTCTGTTCTTATTGGCTGTTAGCACTTTACATCTCACCAGCAGCTAGAGGGTACACAGTTCTCTAAAGCCCCTTCAGTATTGATTGTTTGTAGAATTTTTGCTGATCGTCAGTCGACAGGTGTGAGTTGCAAACTTTTTGTAGATTAGATTTGCATGAGTCTAATAATTCCTGAGGTTGAGCTTTTATCCACTTTCCTTTTTATTTATTTATTTGTTTACTTATTTATTTTTGCGGTACGCGGGCCTCTCACTGTTTCGGCCTCTCCCGTTGCGGAGCACAGGCTCTGGACGCGCAGGCTCAGCGGCCCTGGCTCACGGGCGCAGCCACTCCACGGCATGTGGGATCTTCCCGCACCGGGGCACGAACCCGTGTCCCCTGCGTCGGCAGGCGGACTCTCAACCACTGCGCCACCAGGGAAGCCCCTGTTTTGAATTGTTTTGTCCGTTCCCTACCTCAGCACAATATTTTAGGGCAGGTGTCCTTTACGGCCCTGAGTCCTTGTGACTATTAAGTGACCATTAGCTGCGGGCTTAAAGCCGCTCTTGCGGGAAACGGCCACAAGGCGGCAGCATTTCTACCTTTGCAGCTCTGGGTTCTTGGGCGACAGAGCTTTCCTGGAAATGGTGTTAGTAGCCTGCAGATGAGAGGGGAATGTGCCAGGGCAAACCCCCAAGAGCTTATATCTCCTACTTCTTGTTTTTTAAATTAAATTTTTATGACGTGTCAGAGCAAATTTGATAAAAAAATGTGGTTTCTCCTAAGTGTACAGAATCTGGTTCATCATATCAACGTATCTGTCTATTCCTCTTTGGATCCTTTCCCGTGTAGGTTATTATAGAGTGTTGAGTAGACCTCTTGGCGTTCCGTAGGTATTTTGTGATTATATATTTCATCTGTATTAGTACATGTCTGTTAACCCCCATATCATAATTCATACATTCCTTTCACCTTTCCATTTGGTTAAACGTAATTTTGTTTTCTTAATCCATGCTTTTCCTTCTCTTGGAAATAAGTTCATGAGTATCAATTTTGAGGTAACACCTATAAGTGATGTCATAGGATATCTGTCTTTCAGTTTCTTTCTTACTTCAAGTGGGGTGGTTATCTCTAGGTCCTTATATGGTGGTGCAAACGGCACTGTTTCATTGTTTTCCGTGGCTAATATTCCATTGTTGACATGGACCACTTCCTCTTTGTGCATTTTCCTGTTGCTGGACATTTTGGTTTCTTCCAAGTCTTGGCTATATTAAATGTTTCTGCCGTGCAGGATTGCCAGCCTGTGTCTCTTCCATTCTGCTCTGCTCAGGTGATAGGCGCATCAGAGGACCTACCAGATCGCATGGTAGCTCAGTTTTTACCCTTAAACGCACCTCCATTATGTTCTCCCTGCCGGCTGTTACCAGTTTACATCCCCCCAGCAGCTAGTGGGTACACAGTTTTCTGAAACCCCTTCAGCATTTATTCTTTGTAGACTTTTTGCTGAAGATCATTCTGACGGCTGTGAGGTGAACATTTCTGTAGATTGGATTTGCATGGCTCTATTAATTGCTGATGTTGAGCATTTTTAAATCCCCTTTTATTTTAAAGGAAAAAAAGAAGACAGAATGGGCGTGAAACATGCCTCTTGAAATTGTCTTCTTGAAATGTTGACGTCTTTTGAATTTTCTGGTCGATTTACGACCCCAGGATTCTTTTTTTTTTGATGGCAGGTGTCATTTACAGGCCTGCAATTCTTTTGAATATTAAGTGACCATTAGCGCTGTTGTGGGAAACGGCCAGAAGGCGGCAGCACTTCTCCTTACCAAATCTGGTTACTAGGGCAACAGAGCCATAATGGAAGTTGTGTTGTAAGTTGTAAATTAGAATGCAGGGCGCCAGGAAAAAGCCCCTTAGGTTTATGTCTCGTTACTTGCCGTTCGTTTTTTAAATTTAATTTTTATTTTGTATCAGGGCAAATTTGATTACAATGTTTTGCTTGTTCTAGGTGTGCAAGATGTGGTTGTTTCACACGTATACATATATCTATTCTTCTTCGGGTCCTTCTCCCATGTAGCTTATGACGCAATGTTGAGTAGAGTCCTCTTGATATGCCGTAGGTCTGTGGTGATTTTATATTTCACATGTGTTTGTATATCTCTGTTAACCCCAATGTCCTGATGTATCCAATCCTCACACCTTTCCGTTTGGTGAACCATAAGTTTGCTTAATGAATCTGTGATTGGATGTCTCTGTGGAAATATCTTCACTGGTATCGATTTTTAGGTAACCCCTATAAGTGATATCGTACGTTAGGTGTCTTTTGCTTTCCCGCTTACTGCAAGTTGCGTGATCACCTCTAGACTCATCTGTGGTGCTACAAGTGGCATTGATTCATTTTTTACCCAAGCTAATATTCCATCTCTACACGTAGCAGTTCTTCTTTGTCCACTCATCTGTTGATGGACTTTTGGTTGCTTCCACGTCTTGGCTATGGTAATACTGCTGCAGTGCAGATTTCCTGCCTGTGTCTTTCCAATTCTGTCTCCTTAGGCTATAGGCCACGGAGTGGGCCTGCTGGATCATAGGGTAGCTGAATGTGTACCTTTTACAGGCACCTCCGTTCTGTTCCCATGAGTGGCTCTTACCAGGTTACGTCCCACTTGAGACTGAGGGTATGCATGTCTCCACAACCTCTTCAGCATTGATCCTTTGTAGTTTCTTTGCTGATGTTTATTCTGACTGGTGTGAGTCGATAGCTCTTTGTGGTTGGATTTGCATGTGTCTCATAATCCCTTGAAATTGAGCTCTGAGGCATGTCCTTTTATTTTTCAAACTGTCATGACAGCTTACGTCTTCAAATTGTTTTCTTGAAATATGTGCCACATTTTGAAATATTTTGGCCTTTACCTGCGTCAGGACATTTTGAGGGCAGGTTTCCTTTGCAGCCCTGCAGTACTTGTGCATATGAAGTGACCATTCGCACAGATTTCCGAGCTGCTGTTGCAGGTATCGGCCAGAGGTCGGCAGCATTTCTACGTTGCCCACTCTGGTACCTAGGGAGACAGACCTTCCTGCCAGTGGTGTTCCTCAGATATCAATTAGACTGCCATGTGCCCTGATAAACCCCCCAAAGCTTATGTGTCCTTACTCATGTTTGTTTTTTGAATTCATATTTTCTAGTGGAGTACTATTCCATCGTGTGCATGGACCACTTCTTCTTGGTGCACTCCTCTGTTGATGGACATTTTCGTTGCTTCCAAGTGTCGGCTATGGTAAGTATTGCCGGGGTGCAGGATTGCCAGCCTGTGCCTTTTGATTCTCGTTTTCTCAGGTGATAGGCCCAGCAGTGGGTGTGACTGATTGACTAGTAGCTCAACGTTGCCCTTTTCAAAGCAGCGCCACTGTGTTTTCATCAGTGGCTCTTACCACGTCCCCCCTAGAACCGAGGGTACGCGTTTCTCCACATTTATTGTTTGCAGCATTTTTGCTAATGGCCATTCCGAGTGCTGTGGGCGGATAGGTTTTTGTAATTTGGGTTTGCACGTCTTTAAAAATTCCTAAAATTCATCATTTTTCCACGCCTGTTTCTTTTCTTTTAAAAGAAAAGAAAAGAAAAGAAAAACGTGGGGGTACAGTATACCTCTTGAAATCGTTTTCTTGGAATGTTGCCCTCTTTCGAATTTTTGGTCGATGTTTGACCCCAGGATTGTTTTGGAGGGCAGGTGTTATTTACAGGCCTGCACGTTTGGTGACTATTTAATGACCATTAGCACTGGGTTTAAAGCTGCTGTTTTGGGAGACGGCCACAAGGCGGCAGCATTTCTCCATTCCCAAATCTGGGTACTAGGGCAGCAGAGCCTTTCTGGAAGTCGTGTTCCTAGGTTGTAAATTAGAATGGAATGTGCCAGGAGAAACGCCCATAAGTTTATGTCGCATCACTTCTGGTTGGTTTTTTAAATGATTTTAATCGGGGTAATGATTAGACTACTGTTTGTCCTGGGTGTACACAATCTGGTTCATTTGTACATTATATACGTCTATTCGTGTACAGATCCTCTTCCCATGTAAAATATTGCAGAGTGTTCCGTACACCTCCCTTGCTACGTGGTCGGTCTTTTTGATATATGTGTATAACACGTATTTGTATACGTATGGTAACGCTAACCTTAATTTATCCATTCCGCCCACCTTTCCTTTTAGATAAGCGTAGTTGTTTTCTAAGCCTGTGAGCGTCTTTCTCTGTGCAAGTATGTTCATTTGTGTCAGTTATTAGATAACGCCTATAAGTGATATCATAGGATGTAGGTCTTTGGCTTTCCGACTTACCCCATGTTCTGTGATCATCTCCAAGCTCGTCTGTGGTGCCTGAAAGAGCAGTGTTTCATTGTTTTCCGTGGTTAATATTCCATTGCGTACGTGGACCACTTCTTCTTAATCCATTCGTCTGTTGATGGACATTTTGGTAGCTTCACCGTCTTGGCTATTGTGAATAAGGCCGCAGTGCAGCTGTTGCAGGCCGGGTCTTCTCGCTTCTGGTCTTCTCAGGTGAGAGGCCCAGGGGTGTGACTGCTGGATTGAACGGTACCTCAATTTTTACTTCTAAAGGCAGCTCCTTTCTGTTCTTATTGGCTGTTAGCACTTTACATCTCACCAGCAGCTAGAGGGTACACAGTTCTCTAAAGCCCCTTCAGTATTGATTGTTTGTAGAATTTTTGCTGATCGTCAGTCGACAGGTGTGAGTTGCAAACTTTTTGTAGATTAGATTTGCATGAGTCTAATAATTCCTGAGGTTGAGCTTTTATCCACTTTCCTTTTTATTTATTTATTTGTTTACTTATTTATTTTTGCGGTACGCGGGCCTCTCACTGTTTCGGCCCTCCCGTTGCGGAGCACAGGCTCTGGACGCGCAGGCTCAGCGGCCCTGGCTCACGGGCGCAGCCACTCCACGGCATGTGGGATCTTCCCGCACCGGGGCACGAACCCGTGTCCCCTGCGTCGGCAGGCGGACTCTCAACCACTGCGCCACCAGGGAAGCCCCTGTTTTGAATTGTTTTGTCCGTTCCCTACCTCAGCACAATATTTTAGGGCAGGTGTCCTTTACGGCCCTGAGTCCTTGTGACTATTAAGTGACCATTAGCTGCGGGCTTAAAGCCGCTCTTGCGGGAAACGGCCACAAGGCGGCAGCATTTCTACCTTTGCAGCTCTGGGTTCTTGGGCGACAGAGCTTTCCTGGAAATGGTGTTAGTAGCCTGCAGATGAGAGGGGAATGTGCCAGGGCAAACCCCCAAGAGCTTATATCTCCTACTTCTTGTTTTTTAAATTAAATTTTTATGACGTGTCAGAGCAAATTTGATAAAAAAATGTGGTTTCTCCTAAGTGTACAGAATCTGGTTCATCATATCAACGTATCTGTCTATTCCTCTTTGGATCCTTTCCCGTGTAGGTTATTATAGAGTGTTGAGTAGACCTCTTGGCGTTCCGTAGGTATTTTGTGATTATATATTTCATCTGTATTAGTACATGTCTGTTAACCCCCATATCATAATTCATACATTCCTTTCACCTTTCCATTTGGTTAAACGTAATTTTGTTTTCTTAATCCATGCTTTTCCTTCTCTTGGAAATAAGTTCATGAGTATCAATTTTGAGGTAACACCTATAAGTGATGTCATAGGATATCTGTCTTTCAGTTTCTTTCTTACTTCAAGTGGGGTGGTTATCTCTAGGTCCTTATATGGTGGTGCAAACGGCACTGTTTCATTGTTTTCCGTGGCTAATATTCCATTGTTGACATGGACCACTTCCTCTTTGTGCATTTTCCTGTTGCTGGACATTTTGGTTTCTTCCAAGTCTTGGCTATATTAAATGTTTCTGCCGTGCAGGATTGCCAGCCTGTGTCTCTTCCATTCTGCTCTGCTCAGGTGATAGGCGCATCAGAGGACCTACCAGATCGCATGGTAGCTCAGTTTTTACCCTTAAACGCACCTCCATTATGTTCTCCCTGCCGGCTGTTACCAGTTTACATCCCCCCAGCAGCTAGTGGGTACACAGTTTTCTGAAACCCCTTCAGCATTTATTCTTTGTAGACTTTTTGCTGAAGATCATTCTGACGGCTGTGAGGTGAACATTTCTGTAGATTGGATTTGCATGGCTCTATTAATTGCTGATGTTGAGCATTTTTAAATCCCCTTTTATTTTAAAGGAAAAAAAGAAGACAGAATGGGCGTGAAACATGCCTCTTGAAATTGTCTTCTTGAAATGTTGACGTCTTTTGAATTTTCTGGTCGATTTACGACCCCAGGATTCTTTTTTTTTTGATGGCAGGTGTCATTTACAGGCCTGCAATTCTTTTGAATATTAAGTGACCATTAGCGCTGTTGTGGGAAACGGCCAGAAGGCGGCAGCACTTCTCCTTACCAAATCTGGTTACTAGGGCAACAGAGCCATAATGGAAGTTGTGTTGTAAGTTGTAAACTAGAATGCAGGGCGCCAGGAAAAAGCCCCTTAGGTTTATGTCTCGTTACTTGCCGTTCGTTTTTTAAATTTAATTTTTATTTTGTATCAGGGCAAATTTGATTACAATGTTTTGCTTGTTCTAGGTGTGCAAGATGTGGTTGTTTCACACGTATACATATATCTATTCTTCTTCGGGTCCTTCTCCCATGTAGCTTATGACGCAATGTTGAGTAGAGTCCTCTTGATATGCCGTAGGTCTGTGGTGATTTTATATTTCACATGTGTTTGTATATCTCTGTTAACCCCAATGTCCTGATGTATCCAATCCTCACACCTTTCCGTTTGGTGAACCATAAGTTTGCTTAATGAATCTGTGATTGGATGTCTCTGTGGAAATATCTTCACTGGTATCGATTTTTAGGTAACCCCTATAAGTGATATCGTACGTTAGGTGTCTTTTGCTTTCCCGCTTACTGCAAGTTGCGTGATCACCTCTAGACTCATCTGTGGTGCTACAAGTGGCATTGATTCATTTTTTACCCAAGCTAATATTCCATCTCTACACGTAGCAGTTCTTCTTTGTCCACTCATCTGTTGATGGACTTTTGGTTGCTTCCACGTCTTGGCTATGGTAATACTGCTGCAGTGCAGATTTCCTGCCTGTGTCTTTCCAATTCTGTCTCCTTAGGCTGTAGGCCGTGGAGTGGGCCTGCTGGATCGTAGGGTAGCTGAATGTGTACCTTTTACAGGCACCTCCGTTCTGTTCCCATGAGTGGCTCTTACCAGGTTACGTCCCACTTGAGACTGAGGGTATGCATGTCTCCACAACCTCTTCAGCATTGATCCTTTGTAGTTTCTTTGCTGATGTTTATTCTGACTGGTGTGAGTCGATAGCTCTTTGTGGTTGGATTTGCATGTGTCTCATAATCCCTTGAAATTGAGCTCTGAGGCATGTCCTTTTATTTTTCAAACTGTCATGACAGCTTACGTCTTCAAATTGTTTTCTTGAAATATGTGCCACATTTTGAAATATTTTGGCCTTTACCTGCGTCAGGACATTTTGAGGGCAGGTTTCCTTTGCAGCCCTGCAGTACTTGTGCATATGAAGTGACCATTCGCACAGATTTCCGAGCTGCTGTTGCAGGTATCGGCCAGAGGTCGGCAGCATTTCTACGTTGCCCACTCTGGTACCTAGGGAGACAGACCTTCCTGCCAGTGGTGTTCCTCAGATATCAATTAGACTGCCATGTGCCCTGATAAACCCCCCAAAGCTTATGTGTCCTTACTCATGTTTGTTTTTTGAATTCATATTTTCTAGTGGAGTACTATTCCATCGTCTACATGGACCACTTCTTCTTGGTGCACTCCTCTGTTGATGGACATTTTCGTTGCTTCCAAGTGTCGGCTATGGTAAGTATTGCTGGGGTGCAGGATTGCCAGCCTGTGCCTTTTGATTCTCGTTTTCTCAGGTGATAGGCCCAGCAGTGGGTGTGACTGATTGACTAGTAGCTCAACGTTGCCCTTTTCAAAGCAGCGCCACTGTGTTTTCATCAGTGGCTCTTACCACGTCCCCCCTAGAACCGAGGGTACGCGTTTCTCCACATTTATTGTTTGCAGCATTTTTGCTAATGGCCATTCCGAGTGCTGTGAGCGGATAGGTTTTTGTAATTTGGGTTTGCATGTCTTTAAAAATTCCTAAAATTCATCATTTTTCCACGCCTGTTTCTTTTCTTTTAAAAAAAAAAGAAAAGAAAAGAAAAACGTGGGGGTACAGTATACCTCTTGAAATCGTTTTCTTGGAATGTTGCCCTCTTTCGAATTTTTGGTCGATGTTTGACCCCAGGATTGTTTTGGAGGGCAGGTGTTATTTACAGGCCTGCACGTTTGGTGACTATTTAATGACCATTAGCACTGGGTTTAAAGCTGCTGTTTTGGGAGACGGCCACAAGGCGGCAGCATTTCTCCATTCCCAAATCTGGGTACTAGGGCAGCAGAGCCTTTCTGGAAGTCGTGTTCCTAGGTTGTAAATTAGAATGGAATGTGCCAGGAGAAACGCCCATAAGTTTATGTCGCATCACTTCTGGTTGGTTTTTTAAATGATTTTAATCGGGGTAATGATTAGACTACTGTTTGTCCTGGGTGTACACAATCTGGTTCATTTGTACATTATATACGTCTATTCGTGTACAGATCCTCTTCCCATGTAAAATATTACAGAGTGTTCCGTACACCTCCCTTGCTACGTGGTCGGTCTTTTTGATATATGTGTATAACACGTATTTGTATACGTATGGTAACGCTAACCTTAATTTATCCATTCCGCCCACCTTTCCTTTTAGATAAGCGTAGTTGTTTTCTAAGCCTGTGAGCGTCTTTCTCTGTGCAGATATGTTCATTTGTGTCAGTTATTAGATAACGCCTATAAGTGATATCATAGGATGTAGGTCTTTGGCTTTCCGACTTACCCCATGTTCTGTGATCATCTCCAAGCTCGTCTGTGGTGCCTGAAAGAGCAGTGTTTCATTGTTTTCCGTGGTTAATATTCCATTGCGTACGTGGACCACTTCTTCTTAATCCATTCGTCTGTTGATGGACATTTTGGTAGCTTCACCGTCTTGGCTATTGTGAATAAGGCCGCAGTGCAGCTGTTGCAGGCCGGGTCTTCTCGCTTCTGGTCTTCTCAGGTGAGAGGCCCAGGGGTGTGACTGCTGGATTGAACGGTACCTCAATTTTTACTTCTAAAGGCAGCTCCTTTCTGTTCTTATTGGCTGTTAGCACTTTACATCTCACCAGCAGCTAGAGGGTACACAGTTCTCTAAAGCCCCTTCAGTATTGATTGTTTGTAGAATTTTTGCTGATCGTCAGTCGACAGGTGTGAGTTGCAAACTTTTTGTAGATTAGATTTGCATGAGTCTAATAATTCCTGAGGTTGAGCTTTTATCCACTTTCCTTTTTATTTATTTATTTGTTTACTTATTTATTTTTGCGGTACGCGGGCCTCTCACTGTTTCGGCCTCTCCCGTTGCGGAGCACAGGCTCTGGACGCGCAGGCTCAGCGGCCCTGGCTCACGGGCGCAGCCACTCCACGGCATGTGGGATCTTCCCGCACCGGGGCACGAACCCGTGTCCCCTGCGTCGGCAGGCGGACTCTCAACCACTGCGCCACCAGGGAAGCCCCTGTTTTGAATTGTTTTGTCCGTTCCCTACCTCAGCACAATATTTTAGGGCAGGTGTCCTTTACGGCCCTGAGTCCTTGTGACTATTAAGTGACCATTAGCTGCGGGCTTAAAGCCGCTCTTGCGGGAAACGGCCACAAGGCGGCAGCATTTCTACCTTTGCAGCTCTGGGTTCTTGGGCGACAGAGCTTTCCTGGAAATGGTGTTAGTAGCCTGCAGATGAGAGGGGAATGTGCCAGGGCAAACCCCCAAGAGCTTATATCTCCTACTTCTTGTTTTTTAAATTAAATTTTTATGACGTGTCAGAGCAAATTTGATAAAAAAATGTGGTTTCTCCTAAGTGTACAGAATCTGGTTCATCATATCAACGTATCTGTCTATTCCTCTTTGGATCCTTTCCCGTGTAGGTTATTATAGAGTGTTGAGTAGACCTCTTGGCGTTCCGTAGGTATTTTGTGATTATATATTTCATCTGTATTAGTACATGTCTGTTAACCCCCATATCATAATTCATACATTCCTTTCACCTTTCCATTTGGTTAAACGTAATTTTGTTTTCTTAATCCATGCTTTTCCTTCTCTTGGAAATAAGTTCATGAGTATCAATTTTGAGGTAACACCTATAAGTGATGTCATAGGATATCTGTCTTTCAGTTTCTTTCTTACTTCAAGTGGGGTGGTTATCTCTAGGTCCTTATATGGTGGTGCAAACGGCACTGTTTCATTGTTTTCCGTGGCTAATATTCCATTGTTGACATGGACCACTTCCTCTTTGTGCATTTTCCTGTTGCTGGACATTTTGGTTTCTTCCAAGTCTTGGCTATATTAAATGTTTCTGCCGTGCAGGATTGCCAGCCTGTGTCTCTTCCATTCTGCTCTGCTCAGGTGATAGGCGCATCAGAGGACCTACCAGATCGCATGGTAGCTCAGTTTTTACCCTTAAACGCACCTCCATTATGTTCTCCCTGCCGGCTGTTACCAGTTTACATCCCCCCAGCAGCTAGTGGGTACACAGTTTTCTGAAACCCCTTCAGCATTTATTCTTTGTAGACTTTTTGCTGAAGATCATTCTGACGGCTGTGAGGTGAACATTTCTGTAGATTGGATTTGCATGGCTCTATTAATTGCTGATGTTGAGCATTTTTAAATCCCCTTTTATTTTAAAGGAAAAAAAGAAGACAGAATGGGCGTGAAACATGCCTCTTGAAATTGTCTTCTTGAAATGTTGACGTCTTTTGAATTTTCTGGTCGATTTACGACCCCAGGATTCTTTTTTTTTTGATGGCAGGTGTCATTTACAGGCCTGCAATTCTTTTGAATATTAAGTGACCATTAGCGCTGTTGTGGGAAACGGCCAGAAGGCGGCAGCACTTCTCCTTACCAAATCTGGTTACTAGGGCAACAGAGCCATAATGGAAGTTGTGTTGTAAGTTGTAAACTAGAATGCAGGGCGCCAGGAAAAAGCCCCTTAGGTTTATGTCTCGTTACTTGCCGTTCGTTTTTTAAATTTAATTTTTATTTTGTATCAGGGCAAATTTGATTACAATGTTTTGCTTGTTCTAGGTGTGCAAGATGTGGTTGTTTCACACGTATACATATATCTATTCTTCTTCGGGTCCTTCTCCCATGTAGCTTATGACGCAATGTTGAGTAGAGTCCTCTTGATATGCCGTAGGTCTGTGGTGATTTTATATTTCACATGTGTTTGTATATCTCTGTTAACCCCAATGTCCTGATGTATCCAATCCTCACACCTTTCCGTTTGGTGAACCATAAGTTTGCTTAATGAATCTGTGATTGGATGTCTCTGTGGAAATATCTTCACTGGTATCGATTTTTAGGTAACCCCTATAAGTGATATCGTACGTTAGGTGTCTTTTGCTTTCCCGCTTACTGCAAGTTGCGTGATCACCTCTAGACTCATCTGTGGTGCTACAAGTGGCATTGATTCATTTTTTACCCAAGCTAATATTCCATCTCTACACGTAGCAGTTCTTCTTTGTCCACTCATCTGTTGATGGACTTTTGGTTGCTTCCACGTCTTGGCTATGGTAATACTGCTGCAGTGCAGATTTCCTGCCTGTGTCTTTCCAATTCTGTCTCCTTAGGCTGTAGGCCACGGAGTGGGCCTGCTGGATCATAGGGTAGCTGAATGTGTACCTTTTACAGGCACCTCCGTTCTGTTCCCATGAGTGGCTCTTACCAGGTTACGTCCCACTTGAGACTGAGGGTATGCATGTCTCCACAACCTCTTCAGCATTGATCCTTTGTAGTTTCTTTGCTGATGTTTATTCTGACTGGTGTGAGTCGATAGCTCTTTGTGGTTGGATTTGCATGTGTCTCATAATCCCTTGAAATTGAGCTCTGAGGCATGTCCTTTTATTTTTCAAACTGTCATGACAGCTTACGTCTTCAAATTGTTTTCTTGAAATATGTGCCACATTTTGAAATATTTTGGCCTTTACCTGCGTCAGGACATTTTGAGGGCAGGTTTCCTTTGCAGCCCTGCAGTACTTGTGCATATGAAGTGACCATTCGCACAGATTTCCGAGCTGCTGTTGCAGGTATCGGCCAGAGGTCGGCAGCATTTCTACGTTGCCCACTCTGGTACCTAGGGAGACAGACCTTCCTGCCAGTGGTGTTCCTCAGATATCAATTAGACTGCCATGTGCCCTGATAAACCCCCCAAAGCTTATGTGTCCTTACTCATGTTTGTTTTTTGAATTCATATTTTCTAGTGGAGTACTATTCCATCGTGTACATGGACCACTTCTTCTTGGTGCACTCCTCTGTTGATGGACATTTTCGTTGCTTCCAAGTGTCGGCTATGGTAAGTATTGCCGGGGTGCAGGATTGCCAGCCTGTGCCTTTTGATTCTCGTTTTCTCAGGTGATAGGCCCAGCAGCGGGTGTGACTGATTGACTAGTAGCTCAACGTTGCCCTTTTCAAAGCAGCGCCACTGTGTTTTCATCAGTGGCTCTTACCACGTCCCCCCTAGAACCGAGGGTACGCGTTTCTCCACATTTATTGTTTGCAGCATTTTTGCTAATGGCCATTCCGAGTGCTGTGAGCGGATAGGTTTTTGTAATTTGGGTTTGCATGTCTTTAAAAATTCCTAAAATTCATCATTTTTCCACGCCTGTTTCTTTTCTTTTAAAAAAAAAGAAAAGAAAAGAAAAACGTGGGGGTACAGTATACCTCTTGAAATCGTTTTCTTGGAATGTTGCCCTCTTTCGAATTTTTGGTCGATGTTTGACCCCAGGATTGTTTTGGAGGGCAGGTGTTATTTACAGGCCTGCACGTTTGGTGACTATTTAATGACCATTAGCACTGGGTTTAAAGCTGCTGTTTTGGGAGACGGCCACAAGGCGGCAGCATTTCTCCATTCCCAAATCTGGGTACTAGGGCAGCAGAGCCTTTCTGGAAGTCGTGTTCCTAGGTTGTAAATTAGAATGGAATGTGCCAGGAGAAACGCCCATAAGTTTATGTCGCATCACTTCTGGTTGGTTTTTTAAATGATTTTAATCGGGGTAATGATTAGACTACTGTTTGTCCTGGGTGTACACAATCTGGTTCATTTGTACATTATATACGTCTATTCGTGTACAGATCCTCTTCCCATGTAAAATATTGCAGAGTGTTCCGTACACCTCCCTTGCTACGTGGTCGGTCTTTTTGATATATGTGTATAACACGTATTTGTATACGTATGGTAACGCTAACCTTAATTTATCCATTCCGCCCACCTTTCCTTTTAGATAAGCGTAGTTGTTTTCTAAGCCTGTGAGCGTCTTTCTCTGTGCAAGTATGTTCATTTGTGTCAGTTATTAGATAACGCCTATAAGTGATATCATAGGATGTAGGTCTTTGGCTTTCCGACTTACCCCATGTTCTGTGATCATCTCCAAGCTCGTCTGTGGTGCCTGAAAGAGCAGTGTTTCATTGTTTTCCGTGGTTAATATTCCATTGCGTACGTGGACCACTTCTTCTTAATCCATTCGTCTGTTGATGGACATTTTGGTAGCTTCACCGTCTTGGCTATTGTGAATAAGGCCGCAGTGCAGCTGTTGCAGGCCGGGTCTTCTCGCTTCTGGTCTTCTCAGGTGAGAGGCCCAGGGGTGTGACTGCTGGATTGAACGGTACCTCAATTTTTACTTCTAAAGGCAGCTCCTTTCTGTTCTTATTGGCTGTTAGCACTTTACATCTCACCAGCAGCTAGAGGGTACACAGTTCTCTAAAGCCCCTTCAGTATTGATTGTTTGTAGAATTTTTGCTGATCGTCAGTCGACAGGTGTGAGTTGCAAACTTTTTGTAGATTAGATTTGCATGAGTCTAATAATTCCTGAGGTTGAGCTTTTATCCACTTTCCTTTTTATTTATTTATTTGTTTACTTATTTATTTTTGCGGTACGCGGGCCTCTCACTGTTTCGGCCTCTCCCGTTGCGGAGCACAGGCTCTGGACGCGCAGGCTCAGCGGCCCTGGCTCACGGGCGCAGCCACTCCACGGCATGTGGGATCTTCCCGCACCGGGGCACGAACCCGTGTCCCCTGCGTCGGCAGGCGGACTCTCAACCACTGCGCCACCAGGGAAGCCCCTGTTTTGAATTGTTTTGTCCGTTCCCTACCTCAGCACAATATTTTAGGGCAGGTGTCCTTTACGGCCCTGAGTCCTTGTGACTATTAAGTGACCATTAGCTGCGGGCTTAAAGCCGCTCTTGCGGGAAACGGCCACAAGGCGGCAGCATTTCTACCTTTGCAGCTCTGGGTTCTTGGGCGACAGAGCTTTCCTGGAAATGGTGTTAGTAGCCTGCAGATGAGAGGGGAATGTGCCAGGGCAAACCCCCAAGAGCTTATATCTCCTACTTCTTGTTTTTTAAATTAAATTTTTATGACGTGTCAGAGCAAATTTGATAAAAAAATGTGGTTTCTCCTAAGTGTACAGAATCTGGTTCATCATATCAACGTATCTGTCTATTCCTCTTTGGATCCTTTCCCGTGTAGGTTATTATAGAGTGTTGAGTAGACCTCTTGGCGTTCCGTAGGTATTTTGTGATTATATATTTCATCTGTATTAGTACATGTCTGTTAACCCCCATATCATAATTCATACATTCCTTTCACCTTTCCATTTGGTTAAACGTAATTTTGTTTTCTTAATCCATGCTTTTCCTTCTCTTGGAAATAAGTTCATGAGTATCAATTTTGAGGTAACACCTATAAGTGATGTCATAGGATATCTGTCTTTCAGTTTCTTTCTTACTTCAAGTGGGGTGGTTATCTCTAGGTCCTTATATGGTGGTGCAAACGGCACTGTTTCATTGTTTTCCGTGGCTAATATTCCATTGTTGACATGGACCACTTCCTCTTTGTGCATTTTCCTGTTGCTGGACATTTTGGTTTCTTCCAAGTCTTGGCTATATTAAATGTTTCTGCCGTGCAGGATTGCCAGCCTGTGTCTCTTCCATTCTGCTCTGCTCAGGTGATAGGCGCATCAGAGGACCTACCAGATCGCATGGTAGCTCAGTTTTTACCCTTAAACGCACCTCCATTATGTTCTCCCTGCCGGCTGTTACCAGTTTACATCCCCCCAGCAGCTAGTGGGTACACAGTTTTCTGAAACCCCTTCAGCATTTATTCTTTGTAGACTTTTTGCTGAAGATCATTCTGACGGCTGTGAGGTGAACATTTCTGTAGATTGGATTTGCATGGCTCTATTAATTGCTGATGTTGAGCATTTTTAAATCCCCTTTTATTTTAAAGGAAAAAAAGAAGACAGAATGGGCGTGAAACATGCCTCTTGAAATTGTCTTCTTGAAATGTTGACGTCTTTTGAATTTTCTGGTCGATTTACGACCCCAGGATTCTTTTTTTTTTGATGGCAGGTGTCATTTACAGGCCTGCAATTCTTTTGAATATTAAGTGACCATTAGCGCTGTTGTGGGAAACGGCCAGAAGGCGGCAGCACTTCTCCTTACCAAATCTGGTTACTAGGGCAACAGAGCCATAATGGAAGTTGTGTTGTAAGTTGTAAACTAGAATGCAGGGCGCCAGGAAAAAGCCCCTTAGGTTTATGTCTCGTTACTTGCCGTTCGTTTTTTAAATTTAATTTTTATTTTGTATCAGGGCAAATTTGATTACAATGTTTTGCTTGTTCTAGGTGTGCAAGATGTGGTTGTTTCACACGTATACATATATCTATTCTTCTTCGGGTCCTTCTCCCATGTAGCTTATGACGCAATGTTGAGTAGAGTCCTCTTGATATGCCGTAGGTCTGTGGTGATTTTATATTTCACATGTGTTTGTATATCTCTGTTAACCCCAATGTCCTGATGTATCCAATCCTCACACCTTTCCGTTTGGTGAACCATAAGTTTGCTTAATGAATCTGTGATTGGATGTCTCTGTGGAAATATCTTCACTGGTATCGATTTTTAGGTAACCCCTATAAGTGATATCGTACGTTAGGTGTCTTTTGCTTTCCCGCTTACTGCAAGTTGCGTGATCACCTCTAGACTCATCTGTGGTGCTACAAGTGGCATTGATTCATTTTTTACCCAAGCTAATATTCCATCTCTACACGTAGCAGTTCTTCTTTGTCCACTCATCTGTTGATGGACTTTTGGTTGCTTCCACGTCTTGGCTATGGTAATACTGCTGCAGTGCAGATTTCCTGCCTGTGTCTTTCCAATTCTGTCTCCTTAGGCTGTAGGCCACGGAGTGGGCCTGCTGGATCATAGGGTAGCTGAATGTGTACCTTTTACAGGCACCTCCGTTCTGTTCCCATGAGTGGCTCTTACCAGGTTACGTCCCACTTGAGACTGAGGGTATGCATGTCTCCACAACCTCTTCAGCATTGATCCTTTGTAGTTTCTTTGCTGATGTTTATTCTGACTGGTGTGAGTCGATAGCTCTTTGTGGTTGGATTTGCATGTGTCTCATAATCCCTTGAAATTGAGCTCTGAGGCATGTCCTTTTATTTTTCAAACTGTCATGACAGCTTACGTCTTCAAATTGTTTTCTTGAAATATGTGCCACATTTTGAAATATTTTGGCCTTTACCTGCGTCAGGACATTTTGAGGGCAGGTTTCCTTTGCAGCCCTGCAGTACTTGTGCATATGAAGTGACCATTCGCACAGATTTCCGAGCTGCTGTTGCAGGTATCGGCCAGAGGTCGGCAGCATTTCTACGTTGCCCACTCTGGTACCTAGGGAGACAGACCTTCCTGCCAGTGGTGTTCCTCAGATATCAATTAGACTGCCATGTGCCCTGATAAACCCCCCAAAGCTTATGTGTCCTTACTCATGTTTGTTTTTTGAATTCATATTTTCTAGTGGAGTACTATTCCATCGTGTACATGGACCACTTCTTCTTGGTGCACTCCTCTGTTGATGGACATTTTCGTTGCTTCCAAGTGTCGGCTATGGTAAGTATTGCCGGGGTGCAGGATTGCCAGCCTGTGCCTTTTGATTCTCGTTTTCTCAGGTGATAGGCCCAGCAGCGGGTGTGACTGATTGACTAGTAGCTCAACGTTGCCCTTTTCAAAGCAGCGCCACTGTGTTTTCATCAGTGGCTCTTACCACGTCCCCCCTAGAACCGAGGGTACGCGTTTCTCCACATTTATTGTTTGCAGCATTTTTGCTAATGGCCATTCCGAGTGCTGTGAGCGGATAGGTTTTTGTAATTTGGGTTTGCATGTCTTTAAAAATTCCTAAAATTCATCATTTTTCCACGCCTGTTTCTTTTCTTTTAAAAAAAAAGAAAAGAAAAGAAAAACGTGGGGGTACAGTATACCTCTTGAAATCGTTTTCTTGGAATGTTGCCCTCTTTCGAATTTTTGGTCGATGTTTGACCCCAGGATTGTTTTGGAGGGCAGGTGTTATTTACAGGCCTGCACGTTTGGTGACTATTTAATGACCATTAGCACTGGGTTTAAAGCTGCTGTTTTGGGAGACGGCCACAAGGCGGCAGCATTTCTCCATTCCCAAATCTGGGTACTAGGGCAGCAGAGCCTTTCTGGAAGTCGTGTTCCTAGGTTGTAAATTAGAATGGAATGTGCCAGGAGAAACGCCCATAAGTTTATGTCGCATCACTTCTGGTTGGTTTTTTAAATGATTTTAATCGGGGTAATGATTAGACTACTGTTTGTCCTGGGTGTACACAATCTGGTTCATTTGTACATTATATACGTCTATTCGTGTACAGATCCTCTTCCCATGTAAAATATTGCAGAGTGTTCCGTACACCTCCCTTGCTACGTGGTCGGTCTTTTTGATATATGTGTATAACACGTATTTGTATACGTATGGTAACGCTAACCTTAATTTATCCATTCCGCCCACCTTTCCTTTTAGATAAGCGTAGTTGTTTTCTAAGCCTGTGAGCGTCTTTCTCTGTGCAAGTATGTTCATTTGTGTCAGTTATTAGATAACGCCTATAAGTGATATCATAGGATGTAGGTCTTTGGCTTTCCGACTTACCCCATGTTCTGTGATCATCTCCAAGCTCGTCTGTGGTGCCTGAAAGAGCAGTGTTTCATTGTTTTCCGTGGTTAATATTCCATTGCGTACGTGGACCACTTCTTCTTAATCCATTCGTCTGTTGATGGACATTTTGGTAGCTTCACCGTCTTGGCTATTGTGAATAAGGCCGCAGTGCAGCTGTTGCAGGCCGGGTCTTCTCGCTTCTGGTCTTCTCAGGTGAGAGGCCCAGGGGTGTGACTGCTGGATTGAACGGTACCTCAATTTTTACTTCTAAAGGCAGCTCCTTTCTGTTCTTATTGGCTGTTAGCACTTTACATCTCACCAGCAGCTAGAGGGTACACAGTTCTCTAAAGCCCCTTCAGTATTGATTGTTTGTAGAATTTTTGCTGATCGTCAGTCGACAGGTGTGAGTTGCAAACTTTTTGTAGATTAGATTTGCATGAGTCTAATAATTCCTGAGGTTGAGCTTTTATCCACTTTCCTTTTTATTTATTTATTTGTTTACTTATTTATTTTTGCGGTACGCGGGCCTCTCACTGTTTCGGCCTCTCCCGTTGCGGAGCACAGGCTCTGGACGCGCAGGCTCAGCGGCCCTGGCTCACGGGCGCAGCCACTCCACGGCATGTGGGATCTTCCCGCACCGGGGCACGAACCCGTGTCCCCTGCGTCGGCAGGCGGACTCTCAACCACTGCGCCACCAGGGAAGCCCCTGTTTTGAATTGTTTTGTCCGTTCCCTACCTCAGCACAATATTTTAGGGCAGGTGTCCTTTACGGCCCTGAGTCCTTGTGACTATTAAGTGACCATTAGCTGCGGGCTTAAAGCCGCTCTTGCGGGAAACGGCCACAAGGCGGCAGCATTTCTACCTTTGCAGCTCTGGGTTCTTGGGCGACAGAGCTTTCCTGGAAATGGTGTTAGTAGCCTGCAGATGAGAGGGGAATGTGCCAGGGCAAACCCCCAAGAGCTTATATCTCCTACTTCTTGTTTTTTAAATTAAATTTTTATGACGTGTCAGAGCAAATTTGATAAAAAAATGTGGTTTCTCCTAAGTGTACAGAATCTGGTTCATCATATCAACGTATCTGTCTATTCCTCTTTGGATCCTTTCCCGTGTAGGTTATTATAGAGTGTTGAGTAGACCTCTTGGCGTTCCGTAGGTATTTTGTGATTATATATTTCATCTGTATTAGTACATGTCTGTTAACCCCCATATCATAATTCATACATTCCTTTCACCTTTCCATTTGGTTAAACGTAATTTTGTTTTCTTAATCCATGCTTTTCCTTCTCTTGGAAATAAGTTCATGAGTATCAATTTTGAGGTAACACCTATAAGTGATGTCATAGGATATCTGTCTTTCAGTTTCTTTCTTACTTCAAGTGGGGTGGTTATCTCTAGGTCCTTATATGGTGGTGCAAACGGCACTGTTTCATTGTTTTCCGTGGCTAATATTCCATTGTTGACATGGACCACTTCCTCTTTGTGCATTTTCCTGTTGCTGGACATTTTGGTTTCTTCCAAGTCTTGGCTATATTAAATGTTTCTGCCGTGCAGGATTGCCAGCCTGTGTCTCTTCCATTCTGCTCTGCTCAGGTGATAGGCGCATCAGAGGACCTACCAGATCGCATGGTAGCTCAGTTTTTACCCTTAAACGCACCTCCATTATGTTCTCCCTGCCGGCTGTTACCAGTTTACATCCCCCCAGCAGCTAGTGGGTACACAGTTTTCTGAAACCCCTTCAGCATTTATTCTTTGTAGACTTTTTGCTGAAGATCATTCTGACGGCTGTGAGGTGAACATTTCTGTAGATTGGATTTGCATGGCTCTATTAATTGCTGATGTTGAGCATTTTTAAATCCCCTTTTATTTTAAAGGAAAAAAAGAAGACAGAATGGGCGTGAAACATGCCTCTTGAAATTGTCTTCTTGAAATGTTGACGTCTTTTGAATTTTCTGGTCGATTTACGACCCCAGGATTCTTTTTTTTTTGATGGCAGGTGTCATTTACAGGCCTGCAATTCTTTTGAATATTAAGTGACCATTAGCGCTGTTGTGGGAAACGGCCAGAAGGCGGCAGCACTTCTCCTTACCAAATCTGGTTACTAGGGCAACAGAGCCATAATGGAAGTTGTGTTGTAAGTTGTAAACTAGAATGCAGGGCGCCAGGAAAAAGCCCCTTAGGTTTATGTCTCGTTACTTGCCGTTCGTTTTTTAAATTTAATTTTTATTTTGTATCAGGGCAAATTTGATTACAATGTTTTGCTTGTTCTAGGTGTGCAAGATGTGGTTGTTTCACACGTATACATATATCTATTCTTCTTCGGGTCCTTCTCCCATGTAGCTTATGACGCAATGTTGAGTAGAGTCCTCTTGATATGCCGTAGGTCTGTGGTGATTTTATATTTCACATGTGTTTGTATATCTCTGTTAACCCCAATGTCCTGATGTATCCAATCCTCACACCTTTCCGTTTGGTGAACCATAAGTTTGCTTAATGAATCTGTGATTGGATGTCTCTGTGGAAATATCTTCACTGGTATCGATTTTTAGGTAACCCCTATAAGTGATATCGTACGTTAGGTGTCTTTTGCTTTCCCGCTTACTGCAAGTTGCGTGATCACCTCTAGACTCATCTGTGGTGCTACAAGTGGCATTGATTCATTTTTTACCCAAGCTAATATTCCATCTCTACACGTAGCAGTTCTTCTTTGTCCACTCATCTGTTGATGGACTTTTGGTTGCTTCCACGTCTTGGCTATGGTAATACTGCTGCAGTGCAGATTTCCTGCCTGTGTCTTTCCAATTCTGTCTCCTTAGGCTGTAGGCCGTGGAGTGGGCCTGCTGGATCGTAGGGTAGCTGAATGTGTACCTTTTACAGGCACCTCCGTTCTGTTCCCATGAGTGGCTCTTACCAGGTTACGTCCCACTTGAGACTGAGGGTATGCATGTCTCCACAACCTCTTCAGCATTGATCCTTTGTAGTTTCTTTGCTGATGTTTATTCTGACTGGTGTGAGTCGATAGCTCTTTGTGGTTGGATTTGCATGTGTCTCATAATCCCTTGAAATTGAGCTCTGAGGCATGTCCTTTTATTTTTCAAACTGTCATGACAGCTTACGTCTTCAAATTGTTTTCTTGAAATATGTGCCACATTTTGAAATATTTTGGCCTTTACCTGCGTCAGGACATTTTGAGGGCAGGTTTCCTTTGCAGCCCTGCAGTACTTGTGCATATGAAGTGACCATTCGCACAGATTTCCGAGCTGCTGTTGCAGGTATCGGCCAGAGGTCGGCAGCATTTCTACGTTGCCCACTCTGGTACCTAGGGAGACAGACCTTCCTGCCAGTGGTGTTCCTCAGATATCAATTAGACTGCCATGTGCCCTGATAAACCCCCCAAAGCTTATGTGTCCTTACTCATGTTTGTTTTTTGAATTCATATTTTCTAGTGGAGTACTATTCCATCGTCTACATGGACCACTTCTTCTTGGTGCACTCCTCTGTTGATGGACATTTTCGTTGCTTCCAAGTGTCGGCTATGGTAAGTATTGCTGGGGTGCAGGATTGCCAGCCTGTGCCTTTTGATTCTCGTTTTCTCAGGTGATAGGCCCAGCAGTGGGTGTGACTGATTGACTAGTAGCTCAACGTTGCCCTTTTCAAAGCAGCGCCACTGTGTTTTCATCAGTGGCTCTTACCACGTCCCCCCTAGAACCGAGGGTACGCGTTTCTCCACATTTATTGTTTGCAGCATTTTTGCTAATGGCCATTCCGAGTGCTGTGAGCGGATAGGTTTTTGTAATTTGGGTTTGCATGTCTTTAAAAATTCCTAAAATTCATCATTTTTCCACGCCTGTTTCTTTTCTTTTAAAAAAAAAAGAAAAGAAAAGAAAAACGTGGGGGTACAGTATACCTCTTGAAATCGTTTTCTTGGAATGTTGCCCTCTTTCGAATTTTTGGTCGATGTTTGACCCCAGGATTGTTTTGGAGGGCAGGTGTTATTTACAGGCCTGCACGTTTGGTGACTATTTAATGACCATTAGCACTGGGTTTAAAGCTGCTGTTTTGGGAGACGGCCACAAGGCGGCAGCATTTCTCCATTCCCAAATCTGGGTACTAGGGCAGCAGAGCCTTTCTGGAAGTCGTGTTCCTAGGTTGTAAATTAGAATGGAATGTGCCAGGAGAAACGCCCATAAGTTTATGTCGCATCACTTCTGGTTGGTTTTTTAAATGATTTTAATCGGGGTAATGATTAGACTACTGTTTGTCCTGGGTGTACACAATCTGGTTCATTTGTACATTATATACGTCTATTCGTGTACAGATCCTCTTCCCATGTAAAATATTACAGAGTGTTCCGTACACCTCCCTTGCTACGTGGTCGGTCTTTTTGATATATGTGTATAACACGTATTTGTATACGTATGGTAACGCTAACCTTAATTTATCCATTCCGCCCACCTTTCCTTTTAGATAAGCGTAGTTGTTTTCTAAGCCTGTGAGCGTCTTTCTCTGTGCAGATATGTTCATTTGTGTCAGTTATTAGATAACGCCTATAAGTGATATCATAGGATGTAGGTCTTTGGCTTTCCGACTTACCCCATGTTCTGTGATCATCTCCAAGCTCGTCTGTGGTGCCTGAAAGAGCAGTGTTTCATTGTTTTCCGTGGTTAATATTCCATTGCGTACGTGGACCACTTCTTCTTAATCCATTCGTCTGTTGATGGACATTTTGGTAGCTTCACCGTCTTGGCTATTGTGAATAAGGCCGCAGTGCAGCTGTTGCAGGCCGGGTCTTCTCGCTTCTGGTCTTCTCAGGTGAGAGGCCCAGGGGTGTGACTGCTGGATTGAACGGTACCTCAATTTTTACTTCTAAAGGCAGCTCCTTTCTGTTCTTATTGGCTGTTAGCACTTTACATCTCACCAGCAGCTAGAGGGTACACAGTTCTCTAAAGCCCCTTCAGTATTGATTGTTTGTAGAATTTTTGCTGATCGTCAGTCGACAGGTGTGAGTTGCAAACTTTTTGTAGATTAGATTTGCATGAGTCTAATAATTCCTGAGGTTGAGCTTTTATCCACTTTCCTTTTTATTTATTTATTTGTTTACTTATTTATTTTTGCGGTACGCGGGCCTCTCACTGTTTCGGCCTCTCCCGTTGCGGAGCACAGGCTCTGGACGCGCAGGCTCAGCGGCCCTGGCTCACGGGCGCAGCCACTCCACGGCATGTGGGATCTTCCCGCACCGGGGCACGAACCCGTGTCCCCTGCGTCGGCAGGCGGACTCTCAACCACTGCGCCACCAGGGAAGCCCCTGTTTTGAATTGTTTTGTCCGTTCCCTACCTCAGCACAATATTTTAGGGCAGGTGTCCTTTACGGCCCTGAGTCCTTGTGACTATTAAGTGACCATTAGCTGCGGGCTTAAAGCCGCTCTTGCGGGAAACGGCCACAAGGCGGCAGCATTTCTACCTTTGCAGCTCTGGGTTCTTGGGCGACAGAGCTTTCCTGGAAATGGTGTTAGTAGCCTGCAGATGAGAGGGGAATGTGCCAGGGCAAACCCCCAAGAGCTTATATCTCCTACTTCTTGTTTTTTAAATTAAATTTTTATGACGTGTCAGAGCAAATTTGATAAAAAAATGTGGTTTCTCCTAAGTGTACAGAATCTGGTTCATCATATCAACGTATCTGTCTATTCCTCTTTGGATCCTTTCCCGTGTAGGTTATTATAGAGTGTTGAGTAGACCTCTTGGCGTTCCGTAGGTATTTTGTGATTATATATTTCATCTGTATTAGTACATGTCTGTTAACCCCCATATCATAATTCATACATTCCTTTCACCTTTCCATTTGGTTAAACGTAATTTTGTTTTCTTAATCCATGCTTTTCCTTCTCTTGGAAATAAGTTCATGAGTATCAATTTTGAGGTAACACCTATAAGTGATGTCATAGGATATCTGTCTTTCAGTTTCTTTCTTACTTCAAGTGGGGTGGTTATCTCTAGGTCCTTATATGGTGGTGCAAACGGCACTGTTTCATTGTTTTCCGTGGCTAATATTCCATTGTTGACATGGACCACTTCCTCTTTGTGCATTTTCCTGTTGCTGGACATTTTGGTTTCTTCCAAGTCTTGGCTATATTAAATGTTTCTGCCGTGCAGGATTGCCAGCCTGTGTCTCTTCCATTCTGCTCTGCTCAGGTGATAGGCGCATCAGAGGACCTACCAGATCGCATGGTAGCTCAGTTTTTACCCTTAAACGCACCTCCATTATGTTCTCCCTGCCGGCTGTTACCAGTTTACATCCCCCCAGCAGCTAGTGGGTACACAGTTTTCTGAAACCCCTTCAGCATTTATTCTTTGTAGACTTTTTGCTGAAGATCATTCTGACGGCTGTGAGGTGAACATTTCTGTAGATTGGATTTGCATGGCTCTATTAATTGCTGATGTTGAGCATTTTTAAATCCCCTTTTATTTTAAAGGAAAAAAAGAAGACAGAATGGGCGTGAAACATGCCTCTTGAAATTGTCTTCTTGAAATGTTGACGTCTTTTGAATTTTCTGGTCGATTTACGACCCCAGGATTCTTTTTTTTTTGATGGCAGGTGTCATTTACAGGCCTGCAATTCTTTTGAATATTAAGTGACCATTAGCGCTGTTGTGGGAAACGGCCAGAAGGCGGCAGCACTTCTCCTTACCAAATCTGGTTACTAGGGCAACAGAGCCATAATGGAAGTTGTGTTGTAAGTTGTAAACTAGAATGCAGGGCGCCAGGAAAAAGCCCCTTAGGTTTATGTCTCGTTACTTGCCGTTCGTTTTTTAAATTTAATTTTTATTTTGTATCAGGGCAAATTTGATTACAATGTTTTGCTTGTTCTAGGTGTGCAAGATGTGGTTGTTTCACACGTATACATATATCTATTCTTCTTCGGGTCCTTCTCCCATGTAGCTTATGACGCAATGTTGAGTAGAGTCCTCTTGATATGCCGTAGGTCTGTGGTGATTTTATATTTCACATGTGTTTGTATATCTCTGTTAACCCCAATGTCCTGATGTATCCAATCCTCACACCTTTCCGTTTGGTGAACCATAAGTTTGCTTAATGAATCTGTGATTGGATGTCTCTGTGGAAATATCTTCACTGGTATCGATTTTTAGGTAACCCCTATAAGTGATATCGTACGTTAGGTGTCTTTTGCTTTCCCGCTTACTGCAAGTTGCGTGATCACCTCTAGACTCATCTGTGGTGCTACAAGTGGCATTGATTCATTTTTTACCCAAGCTAATATTCCATCTCTACACGTAGCAGTTCTTCTTTGTCCACTCATCTGTTGATGGACTTTTGGTTGCTTCCACGTCTTGGCTATGGTAATACTGCTGCAGTGCAGATTTCCTGCCTGTGTCTTTCCAATTCTGTCTCCTTAGGCTGTAGGCCGTGGAGTGGGCCTGCTGGATCGTAGGGTAGCTGAATGTGTACCTTTTACAGGCACCTCCGTTCTGTTCCCATGAGTGGCTCTTACCAGGTTACGTCCCACTTGAGACTGAGGGTATGCATGTCTCCACAACCTCTTCAGCATTGATCCTTTGTAGTTTCTTTGCTGATGTTTATTCTGACTGGTGTGAGTCGATAGCTCTTTGTGGTTGGATTTGCATGTGTCTCATAATCCCTTGAAATTGAGCTCTGAGGCATGTCCTTTTATTTTTCAAACTGTCATGACAGCTTACGTCTTCAAATTGTTTTCTTGAAATATGTGCCACATTTTGAAATATTTTGGCCTTTACCTGCGTCAGGACATTTTGAGGGCAGGTTTCCTTTGCAGCCCTGCAGTACTTGTGCATATGAAGTGACCATTCGCACAGATTTCCGAGCTGCTGTTGCAGGTATCGGCCAGAGGTCGGCAGCATTTCTACGTTGCCCACTCTGGTACCTAGGGAGACAGACCTTCCTGCCAGTGGTGTTCCTCAGATATCAATTAGACTGCCATGTGCCCTGATAAACCCCCCAAAGCTTATGTGTCCTTACTCATGTTTGTTTTTTGAATTCATATTTTCTAGTGGAGTACTATTCCATCGTGTACATGGACCACTTCTTCTTGGTGCACTCCTCTGTTGATGGACATTTTCGTTGCTTCCAAGTGTCGGCTATGGTAAGTATTGCTGGGGTGCAGGATTGCCAGCCTGTGCCTTTTGATTCTCGTTTTCTCAGGTGATAGGCCCAGCAGCGGGTGTGACTGATTGACTAGTAGCTCAACGTTGCCCTTTTCAAAGCAGCGCCACTGTGTTTTCATCAGTGGCTCTTACCACGTCCCCCCTAGAACCGAGGGTACGCGTTTCTCCACATTTATTGTTTGCAGCATTTTTGCTAATGGCCATTCCGAGTGCTGTGAGCGGATAGGTTTTTGTAATTTGGGTTTGCATGTCTTTAAAAATTCCTAAAATTCATCATTTTTCCACGCCTGTTTCTTTTCTTTTAAAAAAAAAGAAAAGAAAAGAAAAACGTGGGGGTACAGTATACCTCTTGAAATCGTTTTCTTGGAATGTTGCCCTCTTTCGAATTTTTGGTCGATGTTTGACCCCAGGATTGTTTTGGAGGGCAGGTGTTATTTACAGGCCTGCACGTTTGGTGACTATTTAATGACCATTAGCACTGGGTTTAAAGCTGCTGTTTTGGGAGACGGCCACAAGGCGGCAGCATTTCTCCATTCCCAAATCTGGGTACTAGGGCAGCAGAGCCTTTCTGGAAGTCGTGTTCCTAGGTTGTAAATTAGAATGGAATGTGCCAGGAGAAACGCCCATAAGTTTATGTCGCATCACTTCTGGTTGGTTTTTTAAATGATTTTAATCGGGGTAATGATTAGACTACTGTTTGTCCTGGGTGTACACAATCTGGTTCATTTGTACATTATATACGTCTATTCGTGTACAGATCCTCTTCCCATGTAAAATATTGCAGAGTGTTCCGTACACCTCCCTTGCTACGTGGTCGGTCTTTTTGATATATGTGTATAACACGTATTTGTATACGTATGGTAACGCTAACCTTAATTTATCCATTCCGCCCACCTTTCCTTTTAGATAAGCGTAGTTGTTTTCTAAGCCTGTGAGCGTCTTTCTCTGTGCAAGTATGTTCATTTGTGTCAGTTATTAGATAACGCCTATAAGTGATATCATAGGATGTAGGTCTTTGGCTTTCCGACTTACCCCATGTTCTGTGATCATCTCCAAGCTCGTCTGTGGTGCC